>NW_027196474.1:0-90027 GCF_038502225.1 Cherax quadricarinatus
GGAGGAAGGTGTCTGAGGAGAGTTTTAATGTCTGTGTTGGTGAAAGGAGTGTCGAGTTCTTGGGAGGAGGTAAGAGTGTCTAGATGTATGTGGCTGTCTGGTGTTGTTTCTTGTGTGTGTGCAGTGTTCCAGTGTTCTATGTTCTGAATGTGTTGAATAACGTTAGGGCGAGGTGGGTGAGGGTGGAAGATGTTCTCCCAGATGTGTTTGAAGATGTTGGTAGCAGCCTGTGGGTCTGAGATGTGTGTGTTGTTGTGGGTGATGTGTTTGAATTTGTTGGTGGGAGTAGTGCCTCTGATTTTTTTGATAAAGTTCCAGAAGGCTTTAGTGTTTTTAACACGCTGCCTGTCCGCTTGTTGAATTAGTCGTGACCAGTGATTGTTGTGGTCTTGGTCTAGGCTGTGTAAAATGTTGTTTCTAAGGTAAGTGAGATCTAATCGGACTTGATTAAATCTATGTGTTGTAGAGGAAACGGTTGTGGTAGCAGATAATTAGTCTTCTTGTTCTGAGTGACGGTTTGAAGGAATAACGAGTGGTGTGAGTTTTCTTTGGTATTGCGATGTTGGCTGCTTGTGTAATGGTGTCCTGGATGAGATCAAGTTGAGTATCGATGTCAGAGATAGGTTTGTTGTTGTAGTCATAGGTGAGGTTAATATTGTCTATATGTTGTTTGAAAGCATCCCAATCAGCGTTCTTGTAGGAGAATGAAGGTGTGGTTGGAATGAGGATAGGGTTGGAGATGTGTAAGATGACTGGGATGTGATCAGAGCCTGTAATAGGGCCAGGTGAGATGTAATGTTGAAATAGAGAGCTGGCTCGGTTTGCCAGAATGATGTCTGGTTTGCCTTGGCCCGTGTGGTTGAAGAAGGTATTGAAGTCTGGGCCAAGATGAATTAGGTGTTTATGGTTTGTGAAGTTGAGTAATTGGTGACCAAGTTGGTTGTTACTGGTGTGATGAAAGGCAGTGTGTTTGGCATTCATGTCAGCTAGTAGGTAAGTTGGTGTGTTGGTGTAGTTGAAGACTAAGGAAAGGTCGTGTATGTTGAGAGTAGTGTTTGGGCGAGCATAGGTGGTGAAAAAGATAAAGGGGCCAAGGTGGGTGTGTATTCTGACCGCAAGACAGTGTTGGTGAATAAAAGGGATTGGGAGAAATTCATGTTTTATGTTGGAATTGACAAGGATGGCAACCCCATCGTGGGGATCATAGGGGGACTGTATTGCAGTATGACCATAATGGCGGATACATTGAGGGGCTTTGAGGCAGGTACTGTTTAGCAAAACAACATCTGGCCTCTCTGCTTCAAGGAGCTCGGCCAGGTGTCTAATTGTAAAGTAAGAACGTACGTTGAACTGAATCACCTTAAACGTGATTTAATGGTTTCGTCTTAGCAAAGTTAATGTCGGGGGAGGAGTTTGGATTAAAGCCCGTGATAGTGGTGCCATCAGTGGATGTGTGTTTGTAGGTGCTACGGACCCGTTTCCTGGAGGGGGAGGAAGAGATGGATCTGTTTTTATGTTCTTTGGTCTGTCCGTTAGAAGTTGGGGTAGGTTTAGGTTTGAGTGGATTTTGTCTGGAGGTGGAGTTGGACCTGGATGAGGTTTTGGTTGTGGTGGAGTGGGCGAAGGTGGATGCAGAGGAAGTGGAAGTTTTGGTAAGCTGTGAGGAAGTGGAAGCTTTGGAAGGGGATGAAGTGGGTAAGGAAGTGGGGGGAGGGGTGGTCGTAGCAGTAGCAGTAGGGGTGTTGGTGGGAGGTGTAGAAGTAGTGAAGAGAGGTAGTGGAGGAGGAGAGCTGGTGGGAGTAGGAAGTGGGGGGGGTGGGAGAGAGGAAGGAGGGAGAGGTTGTAGGAGGCTTGGAAGAGAAGCAGGAAGGAGGGATAATTAAAGAGGGAAGATTGTTAGCAGACAAGATTAGGTTAAGGACATGTGAGTAGTCTGATTGGTAAGCTTGTGAGATTACCATCGCAGAGTGGGCAGCAGTGGCAAGTTGACAGTTAGTTTTGTAGTCTAGTGTGGGTGTAGAAGGAGAAGTGCTTGTAGTCTGTGTGTTGGTGTTTGATGTGTGTAGAGTAGAAGAGGTAGACCAAGTGCATGGGGAGGCCCAGGCATTGGGGGTAGGGGAGGGAGGTGTGGAAGGGGAGGGAGGTAAGGAAGGGGAGGGAGGAGCAGGGAAGGGGTTGGGGAGGGAGGGAGGTTGGTTTGCTCTGAGGGAGGAGAGAATGTGCTTTCTAGAAGGGCAGGAATTTGCAACTGCAGTGTGTGACCCGCCGCAGTTAGAACATTTAAGGGGGAGGTTGCAAGTATTCCAGAAGTGGCCAGTTGCTGAACATCTGAAGCAGACTTGTGTAGATGTGCATGTGTTTTTGTCGTGGCCGAATTTGTAGCATTTAAGACATTGTGTGATTGGGTGGAAGTTCGGAGTGAAGAGAGCGTTTGGAGGAATGCGGATGGTCTTGGCAAAGATTCCTTGACTGAAGAGTGTAGAGGCGTCAGCAAGAGTAGAACAGCGTATTTTGAGAATGGTAGAGTTTTCTGGTCTGTAAATATCGTCAACAGAGACTTTGTTCTTAGTACTGATATCTTTTATTAAGTCTTCTTTGTCTGTGTCATAGGCTGTCAGGAGAGAGTAGTCTACGTGTTTAGCAATGACTGTGCTTTTGGCACGGTGCTCAGGAGTCCAAATAATGGTGAAGCCTGCGTTGAGAAGTTTTTGTCTGGTATCGCTTGAGGTGTACGCTTCGTAGGAATGTTTGTCAAGAAGGAGTTTGAAGCCTGAGTTGGTTTTGAAGACTTTAAGTTGAGGTGCACCAGTGATCTGATATAATAAATTTTCCGGACAGATAGTGGCATCAGGATTAGAAAATTTGAGGTTTAGCGAGAAGGAATTGGATTTAGTAGAAGCAGAGGCAGGTGTGGGAGGTTGGGGGAGAGTGGAAGGGGGGTGAGAGGTGGAAGGCAACGAAGGCATCGTCTAATTACGAAAAGATGTAATTGGAGGTGACAATCGGCCAAAAAGTGAGAGTACTCAGCTAGGCAAGTACGTGTAAGTAGACACACGTACTTGCCTGGCGCAGGACACTGAGGAGGTGAACTGTAGCTTGATGGAGCACTGTATATCCTGAGTGGTGGCGAGACTGGCTGTATGGCGTGCAGTCAACAGGCGAAGAGAATTCAGGCAGCAAGAGGCTTCCTGCCCTTCGGTCGGCAACCACCGACGCACCAATCCTGATGGTGGAGAGGAAGACGAAGGTCCAGCAAGCACTACTCAAAGCACTACTCAACACGGGGTAATTCGAGAGAGGCGAGATCGTCGATGTGTTAGGTAAGCACACGTCACCACTTTCAGATGGCCAGTTCGGCTTCAGAACACACAGATCCACACAGGATGCCATTAACATCATTCTCAACTACATCCACATAAACACAAAACAAAGAAACAGGACAGCCCTGGTTGCAAAAGACGTTGAAAAAGCTTTTGACACTGTGTGGCACGAGGGGCTCAAGTACAAACTCTGCACTAACTTCAACCTGCCTCTTAATACTCGTAAACTCCTCTGCAACTTCCTAGACGGCCGTACCATGAGAATCAAATTCCAAGGCTGTTACTCTGACTACTTCACACTAAATGCTGGAGTACCCCAGGGATCTGTCCTTTCCCCTACCCTCTACATTTTATACACTAACGACATTCCAACACCTGTATACCACAACTCCATCACACTAGCCTATGCAGACGACATTACACAACTTATCACTCATGTCAATATAGATACACTCACACACAAAACACAAAATGAGGTTGACAGGATAGCCATCTGGGAACAAAAATGGAGGATCAAAACCAATGCAGCAAAATCCAGCATTACGTATTTTAACTACAGGAAACGTGATCCTCCATTACCTGTCGAACTCAGAACAGCTGACACCCGCACTTACTTCCCTATCACACAATCTGTCACTGTCCTTGGCGTTAATCTTGACTACCTTCTTCGTTTACACGGACACATTCACTCAAGGCATGCAATAGCTAGTAAGGCCCTTGCGGGCCTCTACAAGCTGAAACATGCCTCTCAACGCACCAAACTACACCTCTACAAATCCCTAATACGTCCTCTGATAACTTACTCTCCTCTAGCCCTCTCTCTTGCAGCAAAAACAAACTTACTTAAACTGCAGCGTGTCCAGAACAAGGCGCTGCGCTGGGTGCTTGATGTCAGATGGGAGGACTTCGCCACAAGCGAGTCTTTCCATGCCCAGTTAGACGTCCCTGCGCTGAATCTGTACTGGAAGAGGCTCAGTGACAGACAGATAGACAAACTTGAGACACGACATGACTACTGGACCTCTCTCCTTGACGAAGACATTCGCAGACCCACAAACCAACACAACCTTTTCTACTCCTTGCATGATCCTGCTCCTAACCCTACTTACAAATAACCTTGGATCCGCTGACAGGTACCATTCTCTGACCCACGTTCGCCTTAGCTTTTTTGGGTTAAGACATGACTCAGTTCTGCACTCCTCTCTAGCTCTAAAGGTCGCAAGTCCCTTACTCCCAGCTCACCCCACCGGAGTCCCAACAGAAGAACCGGAATTTCTCTTTTCAATATCTGTCCCACGATCGCCTTTGCTGCTGGGTTAAGCCCTGGCTCTATTTCTACGACTAAGAACACTCCTCTCCAGCACTATTATTCGTCTGTCCCGTCTTCCCCGCTCATCCCATTTGGGATCTTACCTGAACTTTCGTTCGTTCGTTCGTTCTTCTGCTTCAGACTCAGACTTGAGACTGAGACTTCGAGACTCAGACATTCCTCTGCTAGCTTCTGCACTGGTCGGACGTACCTGCTCCCGGTTGGCTGTATGCTTTGCTTGCTCCTGATTGGCTGCATGCTTTGCTTGCTCCTGATTGGCTGCCTTTCGATCCAATTGCTGGAAGAAGCTTTTGGTGTTGTTTGTTAAGGAAAAATAGCATTGATTTTCTGTTTTAAGAAAGACATTGCTGATTGGTTGATTTCTGGAAACTCTTCATCTTGGCTCCAGGACTTGGTGCGTCGCTGGCTGCCTGCCCCAGGGCAGACTGTTGGCCTCTGCACTCTTGCAGCTGGGTGAAGTCTTCCCACCTCAACCTGTTGGATGTTACCTGCTGGTATATTGTTCAAGAGCATCACGACCACACCTATGCACTCTGTGTATGTGTAATCTTTTGCATACAGACATCCTCTTACTCGTGTTCTGTTGTGAAGGCATCTTTGAGAATTAGACAGCTTTTTTTTAAACCAATATCTTTTTTTTGTGTGACACGGGTTTAGCTCTCTGTTGTGCCGTAATCTCCTCAGAGGCCAGTCAAGCCCTCTTCATTGAGGTGGTTAAAGATCCCCACACAGTGGATCGGCTTGGCTATATCGCTCTGGAGACACCAGCACCTTTCTCTCCTCTAAAATTTTCTTCTTTTTTCTGGATCGGCTGGACCTGCTCCTGCGTCGGTGGGAGTATTCGTCTGGTCCGGTGCCCGTGGCTGCATTCCTTGTAATTAACGCATGGGACGCCTAATCTTGGCAGGTACACTTACAACACAAACATGATCTGTCAGAATTACGCACTTGACGCCCCTTAGACGCCACTCACGATTCAGGCTGCATTCCACCTGCGCTGTTGTCATCATGGCAACTGCACAGAGACCCAGTTTTCCAACAATGGCATTGATGTTAAAGTACTCTAAAGCTGACAAGGATACGATAGACTATGCCTCTACCTTTTTCAATATTACCCAGGTTCGAATGATAAACATCTTTAAGACTCATACCGGATGTAAGGTAAATCTTGATCCTGTCAACTATGACCTATGTACAAGTAAGGAAGTCCGAGAAAAGCTCTTTCAGGCAGGTTTTGCTATCGATTGGGCTCCTGATCACAAGGCCAGAAGTACAGTCGTGGCAAAATTTGTTGACCCATCACTGCTAAACGATTACACCCAGAACAAAGACGCCTTGATGACAGACATTTCAACTCAAAATGAAGTCACAGTTGAGGAACTTTTCCATCCTGAACGCTCTAATATCCTAAAGATCAGATGTTCCACTCCTGATGAGGCTGATAAACTGTTCAAACATGGTGTTCGAGCTAACTACTTTCTTATTCCACCTACTTCATTGTTTCTACCTAACTATGTCGCAATTCATCAGTGCTACAAATGCCTTGAGTTTGGACATCTAAAGAATACTTGTAACAAGCAACAGTTGTGTTCCAAGTGTTCTTCTCCAGGCCACACATGGCAAAAATGTTCCAACACTCTAAAATGTTTGCATTGTTCTCAGGCACATTCTGCTACTTCTTTCAACTGCTCTACTCGTAAGGATTATGTTTCTTCATTACGGAAAGACCAACCTCTGAACCTTCCAAACCCAGTCTTGACTCCATGCTCACAAACACAGACAACATTCTCATCCACTCACCAACCAAACTCTTACGTTCTTCCTGCTACCACTTCTACAACTTATCCTTCCTATGCTGCTGCTGCACAAACCAACCTTCCCTCGACCTCTTCATCCTCAAAACAATCTAATATCCTTGAGACCATTGTGCTCACTGCTGTATACTGTCATAAAGCATTTAAAAGTGCCAACTATCCAACGATGCTGAATGATCTTTTGAAAGCCAATAACTTTGACCCCATCATTTTCCCTCCTGATTTCTTTCTTCCCAAGGATGAACTTTTTCCCAACTCTTCTCTTTCCACTACAGAAACTCCTCTTCAAGCTTCTACTCAGGCAGACCCTTCTCCTTCCATCCATATGCCAAAATCCTGTCCTTCTAATCCTTCCACCAGCTCTGGCTCTAACACCAAACTATATCAACCTCCTTCTTCCTCTACTCGTCCTTCTCGTTCTCTTACTCCCAAGCATCGATTTACTAATGTGGAACAACAGTATAACATCTCTCCCGGATTCGACCTATGTCTGGATAAAGTTGATAAATTAATATATCAAAACCAGCCCTCGCCCTCTCTCTATCGCTCCTACTCATCCTCTCATCTTAACACTACATCTAGTCCCACCTCCCACTCCAGGCCCCTCTCACCTTCCCCTTCCCGTTCCCAATCCAGAAACCGTAAAACACAACCGACCAAAAATAGATCAGGTGCTGTGAAAGACTTACAATCTCGTCCTTCAAATAACCCCAACCATGGCTCTTAAGGTTATTCAATTTAACATAAGAGCTTATAACGCAAACAAATACATTCTTGCTGACCTCGTTGACTCAGAACAACCAGACGTGTTGCTATTAAACAGCACGTGTGTACGTGATGATCAACGTGTCAGACACTTAGGATATACAGCCCGTCAATCTCCTGCTGAACACTGGAATGGCGTAGCTATTCTTGTTAAAAGTACAATTAAACATGAGTTCTTATCCCTTCCATTTACATATTCTCACAGCATGGCTGTGAAAATTTACACGATACACGGACCCATCATCCTGTACACGACATATACCAGACCCCATCAAAACATTAACATACATGATTTAACCATTCTTTTTAATCATACACATCTCCCTGTATACTTACTTGCCGACCTAAATGCCAAACACACAGACTTCCATGACAACTCCACAAATCTGCGTGGAAGGCAACTTCACACACTTGTAACACAGAAACATCTCATACATCTCGGACCTTACTTCCCAACAATCTATACATACAATGGCCAAGGCACCCCTGATAAAATTTTTACAAACAGAGCTAGTAATCACTTACATCACTACACAACACCAGGACCGCTCTCTGGATCTGACCACATTCCTATCATTCTGCATATTTCCTCAAATCCTATACTCATTCCAGTTCGCCCCTCTCCAGCTTATTCTCAGGCAGACTGGGATCTGTTCAAACAACGCTTAAACACTCTTGATCTCACACACAACTATAACAATAGACCAGTATCAGACATAGACACACAAATTCAACGCATTCAACAGTCAATTACCACTCTATCATCATTACTGATTCTATGTCATCATTGAAGGCTCTTGGCTCATATAATGACTCCAACAACATGCTCATTGGGGAAGCCAGGTATAGATACTCAAAAATTAGGGACAAAGGAATTAATGTACAATTGCTATGGATCCCATCACACATTGGATTACTCCTTCATGATAAAGTTGATATGTTAGCCAAGAAGAGTATCCAGAAGGAGAACGTAGAATATAACTTTGGTATAACTGTGTCTAGCATTAGGAATAATATTAGGAGAGAAGTAAATAATGAAGATGATTGTTATAGGAATGCAGTTAGAAGCCTGAGTAGATCTATAACCCACTATGATAACATGAACGTAGATAAGTATGTTTATGGAGCAACTTGCAATGTGAACAGACTGACTGATGTTGTAGTGGCCAGGCTTAGGCTTGGTTACAAGTACTTCTGGCAGTTTGGGAGACACACAGATGATGATCAAACTAAATGTAAATTATGTGATCAGGCATATGGTCACTCTCTTGAACACTATGTGCTTAATTGTCCACTTATTGAGGAATACAGAGACAGACAGTATAATAACCTATGTGACATGTCAAGATATCTTATTAATGAAAATAAGATACCAGATATACTAAGCAAATTTCCTAAATTTGCTTGTAACAGATAAGTGAACTATAGATATGTAGATATAAATCCATATGTATTCCTGTTAACCCTTTGGGGCCTAGTTCCTAGGCCTTTTGTGTATCCACATGCTCTCGCGCTACCGTCCACAGGATGGATATGGGGTGCACAATAAACTAGCCACTTCGGTGGCAAAATCTAAAAAAAATCTAAAATTGCCCAAACTGCTACAGAGGTTATCCCAATGACACACCACAAAGTACGATACTCTTTTCGTCCATCAGAAAGAACAAAAAGATTACTCACATGTTACAGACACCGTTTCTTAGAAACCAAAACAGACTCAATATCATCCGATGGGACCTCACAATTTTACGTACACATATCATCCATAGCCTAGATGATGACCACGCCCGGCATTGGCAATCAATTATAAATCATACAGATGTTCAGCGTACGAGAGATCCCAAAGCATTCTGGTCATCCATTCGGAAACTTACAGGCACCCCTCGATCCACAACCTTTAGACACATAAACAGCAACAACAGACAGATCTCTGACCCTGCTGAAGCGGTACATATTTTCAAAGACATATGGGAAAACATCTTCCACCCACATCCATCAGACCAAGCTGTCATAGCACACACATTAGACGTAGAAAGATGGGTATCCAACCATGAAGATTTAACCAATCCTGATCCAATCATAAACCTAAATACCCTATCTTCCACACATCCTCTAAACTCTCCTTTTACTGTAAATGATGTTCACTCCTTACTAACTCACCTTCCAAAAAAAGCTCCAGGAGCTTCAGGTCTGTCACATACAGTCCTTCGTCACCTTCCACTTTCTGTTGCTTCCGCTATCACTGACCTCTTTAATGCCTCTCTTGCATCTGGCTATTTCCCCCCATTCTTTAAATCTGCAACTGCATGTCTCATACCAAAACCTGGGAAAGACTAGACTGACCCCAAGAACTATAGACCAATTAGCCTTCTTGAAATTTTAGGTAAGACCTTTGAACGACTTGTAAATATGCGACTCAGGACTCACCTAGAGACACATAACTTGCTTACTGAAAGACAATTCGGTTTCCGAAAAAAACGATCTACCCAAGACGTTTTGAATGTGATCCTGAACTATATACGTATCAATAAAGCCCAGAACTGTACTTCCGCCCTTGTCGCCAAAGATGTAGAAAAAGCTTTTGACACTGTTTGGCATGAAGGATTAAAATACAAACTTTGCACTTCCTTTGACTTAACTTTAAATATGATGAAATTATTATGTCATTTTTTAGATGGCAGAACGATGCGTATACGGTTCAGAGATCATTATTCTGACTATTTCACATTAAAAGCTGGTGTACCCCAAGGCTCTGTCCTATCCCCCACCCTATATATACTCTACACAAATGATTTACCAGAACCTCTTTACCCTAACACAATTACCCTTTCCTACGCTGACGACATCACTCAACTCACAACACATGAAAATTTTCGTTTCCTTGCACGCAGAACACAAAGAGAGGTCGACAGGATTACCGCCTGGGAATTATTATGGCGCATCAAAACCAACCCCAATAAGTCAAAAATCACTTACTTCCATAGAATGCGTGATGTCCCCACTCCTGTCGAACTCAAAACAAGCACCTCCCGTACCCCCATTCCACGCTCTTTCACGACAGTTGTCCTTGGTATTACCCTCGACCACACACTGAGCTTCAAATCTCACATCACTACAAAGACCATACTGGCGGGAACTGCACTCTCAAGGTTATATAAGCTGAGAGGAGCCAGTCCCAAGACAAAACTACATCTTTACAAAGCTCTCATTCGTCCTCTACTCTCTTACTTTCCACTCGCTCTGACGTCAATTGCCAAGACAAACGCACTAAAATTTCAACGTATCCAGAATCGTGCATTACGTTGGGTGCTGGGAGTGAGGTGGGACGAATTTGCCACCTGTGAATCTCTCCACCTCACGACAAACACACCAGCTTTGAACGTATACTGGAAGACACTTAGTGACAAACAACTTGACAGACTTGAAACATATCATGACTACTGGACTACTTACTTAGATGATACTCTCAGACGTCCTTACAATGATGTAAATCTTTTTCAATCATTGAATGATCCGGCACCTCCACCACAATGCACATAACTTATCTGATTTTTTGCTTAAATATTCAAATAACTTAAAAGTGCCATTGCCGTATAGCTGTGTCTTTGTGCGTTTTTGGGGCTGAAGTGCTTGCGATGTGCGTTTTGCGTCGCCTTTGAAACAACATGTCCCTGAACCATATCCAGTCATTGCAGGTTGAAGTGCTTCCAGTCAATTGCTGTCAGCACCCGCAGAGTCCCTGTTATTTTTTATGTCGACTTCGTTATTGTTTATCCAGGCTTAGCAGTTGGGTCTAGTCCTGACTCTTCTCTCTTCAACTCAAGACATTCCTCTCACCATCTATTCTTCGCACTGTCCCCACTTGCCCCTCGCCCCTCGTGGGTCCTTACCTGTGAGTCCTATCGTATCGTATCTGCTTCAGAATCTCCACGACTATGGTGCTGTTCGCACCTACTCCTAGGTTGAGGGACTGATTATCTCATCTTCTGTACATAGTTCTACTGTCTTCAAGTTATGTCCTAGAATTTGTATTGATAAAGCCACTGGATGGCGAAACGTCTACAATAAAGATACCCAGATGTTGCACATGTGTCTTACTCTCACCTAAAGAAATGTCTTTAGGTACACCGCAGGGAGGAGTTCTTTGTCCCATTCTATTTAATATTCTGATTAATTCTCTCCTAAATGCTCTACCTGCCTCACCTAAACATATAGCTATAAGCTATGCTGATGACATCATTATACATACAACAGGGCATAAGAAGATGAGCACCATTCTTAATGAAGTTCAAGCAATTTGTAATCGACTAGGCCTCATAATATCTTCCTCTAAAACAAAGATATTAACAAGCAAACGACATCCCCCACCCATCTATTTGCAGGGTGAAAACATTAGCTACGTTAAAACTTACAGATATCTTGGTGTAGATGTACCCTTTAACAAATCCACTATACCACAACTAAATAAGAAATGTAAAGCTAGGCTAAATGCTCTCAAAGCTGTTGCTGGCTACAACCCCAACTATGGTGCTAATGTGAGAATCGTGAGAATGATGTACATAGCCTATGTTAGGTCCTTAATTGATTATGTTGCTCCCATGTTGATATTAGCAAGGGAAAGTTCTCTCCGAACATTGGAGTTAATGCAGAATGAAGCTCTCAGAATTATTCTTGGCTGTCCCAGATCTACAAAGGTTCTAAATATGAGGAAAGAGCCTGGTATTTCTAGTATCAGTGATAGGATTGAACATTAAAATGGTATAAAATACCGACAGGTTGTTAGGTAAGACACATATGCAACAGTTGGGTATCTTTATTTCGAAACGTTTCGCCTACACAGTAGGCTTCTTCAGTCGAGTACAGAAAAGTTGATAGAAGCAGAAGAGACTTGAATACGATGTAATCAGTCCATCACCCTGTCCATCACCATCGACTGAAGAAGCCTACTGTGTAGGCGAAACGTTTCGAAATAAAGATACCCAACTGTTGCATATGTGTCTTACCTAACAACCTGTCGGTATTTTATACCATTTTAATGTTCAATATGTCAGACACTGCAACACAAGGGTATCTTGGTACAGACCTGCTTTCAACTTCGACAACCTCTACTAGTGAGAACGGCTGGATTTGAGAGGGACCTGACCTCCCAACATCTGCGTTCTTACTTCTACTAGTGACCTACGTCTCACCTCCTGGCGCTATATAAGGCTCCATCCTGTCACTTAAACTCCATATTGTTTCAGACTATGAAACATTGCTCTTCTCCAGACTGAGGGACTGACCACCTCAAAACTTTAAGGGTGATGGACTGATTACATCGTATTCAAGTCTCTTCTGCTTCTATCAACTTTTCTGTACTCGACTGAAGAAGCCTACTGTGTAGGCGAAACGTTTCGAAATAAAGATACCCAACTGTTGCATATGTGTCTTACCTAACAGTGATAGGATTGTTGAGATTAACACTGTACTCGGTATTAGAATGTTGAGAAATGAACCAGACTCTGTCACAATGAATCTTACCAAGTGTCTAGAGGTAAATACACACAGATCTAAATGGATTGTGAAAACGCGCAATTGCATTAAGTTTTATAACCTGCATGAACTGTATCACTGTAGACAACAAGAGCATTTCTCACCTCCGTGGAAGATACGTTCATTTAATATCACATACCTGCAAGTCCCTCCCAAGAAGCTCATTGCTAGTAATCCCTTCCTTAAGCACATAGTGTTCAGGAGAGTGACCATATGCCTGATCACATAATTTACATTTAGTTTGATCATCATCTGTGTGTCTCCCAAACTGCCAGAAGTACTTGTAACCAAGCCTAGGCCTGGCCACTACAACATCAGTCAGTCTGTTCACATTGCAAGTTGCTCCATAAACATACTTATCTACGTTCATGTTATCATAGTGGGTTATAGATCTACTCAGGCTTCTAACTGCATTCCTATAACAATCATTTTCATTATTTACTTCTCTCCTAATATTATTCCTAATGCTAGACACAGTTATACCAAAGTTATATTCTACATTCTCCTTCTGGGTGCTCTTCTTGGCTAACATATCAACTTTATCATGAAGGAGTAATCCAATGTGTGATGGGATCCATAGCAACTGTTCATTAATTCCTTTGTCCCTGATTTTTGAGTATCTATACCTGGCTTCTCCAATGAGCATGTTGTTGGAGTCATTATATGAGTCAACATCCTTCAATGATGACATAGAATCAGTAATGATGATAGAGTCAAGCTCAGTGTCATAGGTTAGCTCTAGCGCCATTAGGATTGCAAACAATTCAGTTCGCAGTAGACGTCCAGTTGTTAATTCTTATGCCTAACTCAACAAATTTATTATCGTTCTTAACTAGGGAGGTGGCAACAAGAGCAGATGCAGCCCTGCCAGAAGACTCCTGTTTAGATCCATCAGTGTATATAACTTGTGATAACTTATTACTACCAGCTAAGCGAGAAATTTCTTCTTGAGCAGTTGCTGTAACAAGTGATTTAATTGTCCACTTATTGAGGAATACAGAGACAGACAGTATAATAACCTATGTGACATGTCAAGATATCTTATTAATGAAAATAAGATACCAGATATACTAAGCAAATTTTCTAAATTTGCTTGTAACAGATAAGTGAACTATAGATATGTAGATATAAATCCATTTGTATTCCTGTTAACTCTTTGAGGCATAGTTCCTGGACCTTTTGTGTATACATATGCTCTTGCGCTACCGTCCACAGGATGGATATGGGGTGCACAAAAAACTAGCCACTTTGGTGGCAAAATCTAAAATCTAAAAATCATTCAAAGATTTGGTTGATGTCCGCCTGGAGCCTTGCAGTGTCTGCAGTGGAAAACACTGTCATGCAGATTCGGGTGTCATCTGCAATCAGATATGAGTACAGAGCTTTTCACCGTAGCCGCCTCAGACTTTACTCTGATAACTACTACTCTTTGTGTTCTGTTTGTGAGAAAATTATATATCCATCTACCAACTTTTCCTGTTATTCATTTAGCACGCATTTTGTCCGCTATTATGCTATGGTCACACTTGTCGAAGGCTTTTGTGAAGAGGGAGCTTATACATAGTGAGTGAGTGAGTGAGCGGAGCTTATACATAATGTCTGAGGCCATGACATGAGAGTGAGTGGAGCATATACATAGTCTCTAAGGCCATGACATGAGAGTTTACCTGGAGTTACCTGGAGAGATTTCCGGGTGTCAACGCCCCCACGGCCCGGTCTGTGACCAGGCCTCCTGGTGGATCAGAGCATGATCAACCTGGTTGTTACTGCTGGTTGCACACAAACCAACGTACGAGCCACAGCCCGGCTGGTCAGGTACCGACTTTAGGCACTTGTCCAGTGCTAGCTTGAAGACTGCCAGGGGTCTATTGGTAATCCCCCTCATGTATGCTGGGAGGCAGTTGAACAGTCTCGGGCCCCTGACACTTATTGTATGGCCTCTTGACGTGCTAGTGACACCCCTGCTTTTCATTGGGAGGATGTTGCATCTCTACCAAGTCTTTTGCTTCCGTAGTGAGTGATTTTTGTGTGCAAGTTCGGTACTAGTCCCTCTAGGATTTTCCAGGTGTATATAATCATGTATCTCTCCCGCCTGTGTTCCAGGGAATACAGGTTCAGGAACCTCAAGTGCTCCCAGTAATTGAGGTGTTTTATCTCCGTTATGCGCACTGTGAAGGTTCCCTGTACATTTTCTAGGTCGGCAATTTCACCTGCCTTGAAAGGTGCTGTTATTGTGCAGCAATATTCCAGCCTAGATAGAACAAGTGGCCTGAAGAGTGTCATCATGGGCTTAGCATCCCTAGTTTTGAAGGTTCTCATTATCCATCCTGTCATTTTTCTAGCAGCTGCGAATGATGCAACGTTATGGTCCTTGAAGGTGAGATCCTCCGACATGATCACTCCCAGGTCTTTGATGTTGGTGTTTCGCTCTATTTTGTGGCCAGAATTTGTTTTGTACTCTAATGAAGATTTAATTTCCTCGTGTTTACCATATCTGAGAAATTGAAATTTCTCATTGTTGAACTTCATATTGTTTTCTGCAGCCCATTGAAAGATTTGGGTGATGTCCGCCTGGAGCCTTGCAGTGTCTGCAATGGAAGACACTGTCATGCAGATTTGGGTGTCATCTGCAAAGGAAGACACGGTGCTGTGGCTGACATCCTTGTCTATGTCAAATATGAGGATGAGAAACAAGATGGGAGCGAGTACTGTGTCTTGTGGAACGGAGCTTTTCACCGTAGTCGCCTCAGACTTTAATCTGTTGACTACTACTCTTTGTGTTCTGTCTGTGAGTAAGTTATAGATCCATCTACCAACTTTTCCTGTTATTCCTTTAGCACGCACTTTGTTCGCTATTACGCAATGGTCACACTTCTCGAAGGCTTTTGCAAAGTCTGTATATATTACATCTGCATTCCTTTTGTCTTCTAGTGCATCTAGGACCTTGTCGTAGTGATCCAATAGTTGAGACAGACAGGAGCGACCTGTTCGAAACCCATGTTGCCCTGGGTTCTGTAATTTATGGGTTTCTAGATGGGTGGCGATCTTGCTTCTTAGGACCCTTTCAAAGATGTTTATGATATGGGATGTTAGTGCTATCGGTCTGTAGTTCTTTGCTGTTGCTTTACTGCCCCCTTTGTGGAGTGGGGCTATGTCTGTTTTTTAAGTAACTGTGGGACGACCCCCGTGTCCATGCTCCCTCTCCATAGGATTGTAAAAGCTCGTGATAGTGGCTTCTTGCAGTTTTTGATGAACACGGAGTTCCATGAGTCTGGCCCTCGGGCTGAGTGCATGGGCATGTCATTTATCGCCGGTTCGAAGTCATTTGGCGTCAGGATAACATCAGATAGGCTTGTGTTAACCAAATTCTGTGGCTCTCTCATAAAAAATTCATTTTGATCTTCGACTCTCAGTCTGGTTAGCGGCTTGCTAAAAATTGAGTCATATTGGGACTTGAGTAGCTCACTCATTTCCTTGCTGTCATCTGTGTAGGACCCATCTTGTTTAAGTAGGGGCCCAATACTGGACGTTGTTCTCGACTTTGATTTTGCATAGGAGAAGAAATACTTTGGGTTTCTTTCGATTTCATTTATGACTTTTAGTTCTTCCCGCAATTCCTGACTCCTATAAGATTCCTTTAGCTTAAGTTTGATGCTTGCTATTTCTCTGACCAGTGACTCCCTGCGCATTTCAGATATATTGGCCTCTTTAGCCGCTCTGTTATTCTTTTCCGTCGCCTGTAAAGGGAGCGCCTGTCTCCTTCTATTTTACATCTACTCCTCCTTTTTCTTACAGGAATAAGCCTTGTGCATACATCGAGTGCCACCGAGTTAATCTGTTCTAGGCATAAGTTGGGGTCTATGTTGCTTAGTCTATCTTCCCAGCTTATATCGGTTAGGACTTGGTTTACTTGGTCGCACTTTATGTTTTTGTTATTGAAGTTGAATTTAGTGAATGCTCCCTCGTGACTAATCTCATTATGTCGGTCTGGGGCTCCATGCATACATGTCTGAACCTCAATTATGTTGTGATCTGAGTATATTGTTTTTGATATTGTGACATTTCGTATCAGATCATCAGTGTTAGTGAAGATTAAGTCTAGTGTATTCTCAAGTCTAGTAGGCTGTATTATTTGCTGGTTTAAATTAAATTTAGTGCAGAGATTTAAAAGCTCGTGTGAGTGTGAGTTTTCATCAGAGCTGCCTCCTGGTGTTATTACTGCAACAACATTATTTGCTATATTCCTCTATTTTAGGTGCCTTAAGTTGAAATCCCCCAGGAGCAAGATGTTGGGGGCAGGAGCTGGCAGATTTTCCAGACAGTGGCCAATTTTTAACAGCTGTTCCTGGAATTGCTGGGATGTTGCATCCGGAGGCTTGTAGACTACCACAAAGACTAGGTTTTGGTTCTCGATCTTTACTGCTAAAACTTCCACTACATCATTTGAGGCATTAAGCAGTTCTGTGCAAACAAGTGACTATGCGATGTACAGGCCAACCCCCCCCCCTTTTGCATCTGTATAGATTGTAACCTAGGATCCATATTTTGTTGTCCAAGTGATCCTTTATGTGAGTCTCTGTGAAAGCTGCAAACATTGCATATGCCTATGCAAGCAGTCCACGGATGAAAGGTATTTTGTTGTTTGTTGCTGGCTTTAGACCCTGCATATTTGCAAAGAAGAATGCCATCGGACTGGTTGTATTGTTGGTACTGGCGGGGATTTTTTTTTCCGGCATTAGTATCTGTATCTGTTGGTTTGGAGTGGAGGCCATCGGCTGTGGTTCCATTCCAGGAATGACTGGATTTGGTGTACGATTTCTGCCATTTCCTGCCAGTTTTTTTTCCTTCCTGTCACTGAAAAAACCTCTTCCTCTTGAGTGGCTGTGGCTACCCAGGTTTTCCCATGGCCTGGATGTTTTGTATCTTTTTGTCCCCTTTAGATGGTGTGCCTGGCAATTTAAGTTATACCACAGTCTTTCCTGTACTGAAGAGGGACATATTTCAGGGTGAAAAAGCTTACAGGAAGGGAGTTTGCATTTTCCTGTTGTCATATGGGCACGGCATTTTCTAGGGTGGTCATAGTTGCACGTCCCATCTGTTTTTCAAGATTTCCAATGCCTGCAGATACCAAGTGCATAGTATGTGCACAGGCTTGGTTTCCGTTTGCCCTGGGTTTTTGTGACTGTATTCCCTGTTGGTGCATGTTTACCTGTCTTATTCCTATCCTCACTAGCACCAACAATGAAGCTCTCACCAGTTGTTTTTGGTAATATATCCTCACTATTGCTAGTAGAGTCCTCTTGTTTGCTATTTCCTGTGGTATAACTAGTTTGCAATATTGGTTTTATCTTGTCCTTGGCTACACTTGTTTTTCCACTACAGCTCCTGTCTCCCATGTGGTCATTTATATGCATTCCCTCCTGCATATATTTCCTGACTACCTGGACAAAATCTCCAGCTTCACCATTACTGTCTCTCAAGACAGCACGTCCAGCTTCACCATTACCTAGACCTAGACCTAGAGACTGTTGATTGGCCTACAGAATTCTCCAAGGCCAATGGTATTGATGACTGGACAGACATCTTTCTTAACAAATAACTTAGACTATACAACAAACATTGTCCTATAAAAACAAAACAGATCACAAACAAACGGCTTGGTTGCCCATGGCTAACCAGCACCATTCTGAAATCCATAGACAAGAAACACCAATATGAAAAGCAATATAGACAGGGCTTAATACACAAAGATACTCTTAAACACTATTCATCAGCTCTCACCAAAGTAATAAAAAAAACCAAACAACTATACTACTCCAGTAGATTCACAGACACTAGAGGAGATATAAAAAAGACCTGGAAAACACTCTCAGATTCTAGGGACCCACAAACTGAGAAAAACCAAGAATATTGTCCTAACTAAACCTAATGAAACACCACTACATCCCACTGACACAGCTAACAAGATAAACGACTTCTTCTCAAACATAGGATCTAATCTCGCCAGTAAAATCCCACATACCAATGCCCATGCCGGGGACTACCTAGATGGTAATTTCCCTAATTCCTTCTATCTTGCACCAACTGAGCCAACGGAAGTCATTGGGATCATAAAGTCACTTAAAAATAACTCGGGGAATCTGTCTCATGTCCCACCATTACTGTACAAGCGAGCGGCCCATGTCCTTTCGCATGCTATTTCATTACTTTTTAACAAGTCAATAGAGACTAGCACCTTCCCGAAACTACTCAAGATGGCAAGGGTTACACCAATACATAAAGGTGGTGACCCTACAGACTTAAACAACTATAGGCCAATATCTAACTTACCATTGCTATCCAAAATCTTTGAGAAACTCGTGCACAAGAGACTGTATTCATTTATAACGGCTCAAAACATACTCAACCCCTGCCAGTTTGGATTCAGGAAAAATAAAAGCACTAATGATGCAATCATAAAAATGCTAGATCTGCTTTACACAGCTTTGGAAAATAAGGAATATCCACTAGGAATTTTTATTGACCTAAGAAAAGCTTTTGACACAGTAAACCACGAAATCCTACTCCACAAACTTGACCACTACGGTATAAGAGGCCATGCGCTTGCTTATTTCAAATCTTACATTACTAATAGGTATCAGTACGTCACCATTAAAGACACAGCATCAGCAACACGGCCACTTGATACTGGAGTTCCGCAGGGAAGTGTCCTTGGTCCCCTGCTCTTCCTCATATACATCAATGACCTTCCAAACGTATCCCAACACCTGAAACCCATTCTCTTTGCTGATGACACGACTTATGTCATCTCTCACCCTAATCTTGCCACCCTCAACACCATTGTGAATGAGGAGCTGATTAAAATATCGACTTGGATGACAGCCAATAAACTTACGCTTAACACTGACAAAACTTACTATATTATGTTTGGTAGCAGAGCAGGAGATGCACAAATTAACATTAAGATTGACAACACTCTAATTACCAGAAATAATGGGGGAAAATTCCAACGGTTGGGATCCTCTCCAAGATACGATACTACGTGCCGCAAAATGCCCTTCTCACACAATGACCTTCCAAACGTATCCCAACACCTGAAACCCATTCTCTTTGCTGATGACACGACTTATGTCATCTCTCACCCTAATCTTGCCACCCTCAACACCATTGTGAATGAGGAGCTGATTAAAATATCGACTTGGATGACAGCCAATAAACTTACGCTTAACACTGACAAAACTTACTATATTATGTTTGGTAGCAGAGCAGGAGATGCACAAATTAACATTAAGATTGACAACACTCTATATCCAGCATATAGCCAAAAAAGTATCCAAAACGGTTGGGATCCTCTCCAAGATACGATACTACGTGCCGCAAAATGCCCTTCTCACACTATACCACTCACTTATTTATCCATACCTCACCTATGCTATTTGTGCTTGGCGATCAACTGCAGCAACACACCTAAAGCCAATAATAACCCAACAAAAAGCTGCAGTAAGAATAATCACTAAATCCCATCCCTGGCAGCACACCCCCCCCACTCTTCAGAGATCTAAACTTACTCCCAGTTCAGTACATCCACACTTACTACTGTGCAATCTATATCTACAGGGCCTTAAACTCTAATATCAACCTTGACCTAAAACGCTTTCTTGATAGTTGTGACAGAACCCACAGGCATAACACCAGACACAAACATCTCTACGACATTCCCCGTGTCCGACTAAACCTTTACAAAAATTCAATGTATGTCAAAGGCCCTAAAATCTGGAATACCCTACCTGAGAACTCTAGAACTGCAGACACATTCATCACCTTCAAAACTACCATTAGAAAACATCTTATCTCCCTGATACACCCCGTCAACTAACTACACGAATACCACCTGGTGGTTCACACTTACACTCGCTCACTCATTTGACCATAAACAGAAATATTAATCTCAGTCTTAAAATAATGAATCCTGTGATACTCCAATACTGAAACTATATACTGTGCCAAAACAAAAGCATTCAAATTGTTAAACTCATAAACTAGTATTTAGTCACTTAGCCATAAGACCAACTAACCTCATAATTTGTAATATTTTACAATTAAGAATAAAACTAAGTATGCCCGAAATGCCTAGCCATGCTAAGCGTTCTAGTGGTACACTCTGTAATCACAATTTTACTACATGTAAACCAAACAATAACCAAATTTCTGTAAACTCAGCATTGTAATCCTTATAGAGAATAAACTTTGAATTTGAATTTGAATTTGAATTTGAATTACTGTCTCCCAAGACAGCACTATCAGCCCCACATTTACTGGCTACCAGGACATCACCTCCAGCCTTACAATATCTGACTACATGGCGAGCATCAAGGGCGATACCATCCAGCCCAGACTTTTTATTTTCCCATCTGTTGTAGAATGCTTCCAGGTTTTCCATGAAAGCAGCTTTGATGTTATCCTCTTTTAATACCACTGTGATTTTAGTCCACAGATTTATCTCATTTGGGCATACCCAAAAACACTTCCCTGTTTTAATACTGCTTGTAGCTAGTTGTTGGATATCTGCACAAGGGGCGTGACACCAATTTCGACAAAAATGACAATTTATCCATGTAGAAGCCCGTTTGTTTGATTGACTGCAGACTACACAGAGCTTCATAATGATTTGAATGGTTGATTTACTGGAATTCTACTAGCAACCTCTTGAATACTCTATTAATAACCTCCTTAAAGTGAAGCTCTAGCTATTTGTATTTCTATTTCTAACTGTGCTTGT
The DNA here is from genome assembly GCF_038502225.1 of Cherax quadricarinatus. NCBI lineage: Eukaryota > Metazoa > Arthropoda > Malacostraca > Decapoda > Parastacidae > Cherax > Cherax quadricarinatus. The sequence continues at coordinate 21,541 of NW_027196474.1, forward strand.
ATATTAGGACAGCTTAACGGTGTACGTTCCTGATTTATATTTATTGTTTGTGTTTGATAAGGGCGCCTACAACCCTATCCGTTTACAGTCTGCTTTATTGTCCAACGAATCCGTTTGAAACCGGTCAAGGGTTCGGACCAGTCAAGGGTTCGGACCTGTCAAGGGTTCGGAACCAGTTCAAATTTCAAATTTCAAATTTCAAATTTCAAATTTCAAAGTTTATTCTCTATAAGGATTATAATGCTGAGTTTACAGAAATTTGGTTATTGTGTGGTTTACATGTAGTAAAATTGTGATTACAGAGTGTACCTGGAGTTTACCTGGAGAGAGTTCCGGGGGTCAACGCCCCCGCGGCCCGGTCTGAGACCAGGCCTCCTGGTGGATCAGAGCCTGATCAACCAGGCTGTTGCTGCTGGCTGCACGCAAACCAACATACGAGCCACAGCCCGGCTGATCCGGAACTGACTTTAGGTGCTTGTCCAGTGCCAGCTTGAAGACTGCCAGGGGTCTGTTGGTAATCCCCCTTATGTGTGCTGGGAGGCAGTTGAACAGTCTCGGGCCCCTGACACTTATTGTATGGTCTCTTAACGTGCTAGTGACACCCCTGCTTTTCATTGGGGGGATGGTGCATCGTCTGCCAAGTCTTTTGCTTTCGTAATGAGTGATTTTCGTGTGCAAGTTCGGTACTAGTCCCTCTAGGATTTTCCAGGTGTATATAATCATGTATCTCTCCCTCCTGCGTTCCAGGGAATACAGGGAATACCACTAGAATACCACTAGAACGCTTAGCATGGCTAGGCATTTCGGGCATACTTAGTTTTATTCTTAATTGTAAAATATTACAAATTATGAGGTAAGTTGGTATTATGGCTAAGTGACTAAATACTAGTTTGTGAGTTTAGCAATGTGAATGCTTTTGTTTTGGCACAGTATATAGTTTCAGTATTGGAGTATCACAGGATTCATTATTTTAAGATTGAGATTAATATTTCTGTTTATGGTCAAATGAGTGAGCGAGTGTAAGTGTGAACCACCAGGTGGTATTCGTGTAGTTAGTTGACGGGGTGTATCAGGGAGATAAGATGTTTTCTAATGGTAGTTTTGAAGGTGATGAATGTGTCTGCAGTTCTAGAGTTCTCAGGTAGGGTGTTCCAGATTTTAGGGCCTTTGACATACATTGAATTTTTGTAAAGGTTTAGTCGGACACGGGGAATGTCATAGAGATGTTTGTGTCTGGTGTTATGCCTGTGGGTTCTGTCACAACTATCAAGAAAGCGTTTTAGGTCAAGGTTGATATTAGAGTTTAAGTTTGATCTGATCAGTGGGTCACTTAATTAAAACATACTGGCCGGTGATTTGGGCTAACACATAGTCTCTAAGACCATGACATGAGAGTGAGTGGAGCTTATACATAGTCTCTAAGGCCATGTCATGAGAGTGGGCAGAGCTTATACAGAGTCTCTAAGACCATGACATGAGAGTGGGTGGAGCTTGAACATAGTCTCTAAGACCATAACATGAGAGTGAGTGGAGCTTATACATAGTCTCTAAGACAATCAGGAACCGTCTTGGAACACTTGCTGACTCTGTGGGAGACACGCTAGTGAGGGAGGCAGGAGAAATTGATTATTATTGCGCTTATATCAACTCTACAACTTATTTATCTATCACAATTGACCTAGAATGACAAAATACACAATATAAATAACATACAAACATGTTATATACTCTACAATGAATAAAATAGGCCATAATATAGCGAGTGTCCACCAGCAATATTCCAAATAAAATCAATACTCCTCCTTCAGTTAGTTAGTTAGTTTAATATGTTTATTATGCACCCCATACCCATCCTGTGGGCGGTAGTCAAAAGATTACAGAGGTACATAATTGGTCCAGGGACTGGGCCTCAAAGTTTTGATAGCTGAGCAAGTTACAGAGGTAATGAATTCACAATTTACAAAGGTAATGAACTCACAATTTACAAAGGTAATGAACTCCAGGTAGGTCTAGTCACAATCATGACAAGTTACAAAGGTATTTACAGATTACAGAGGTACACAATGGGTCCAGGGACCGGGCTCCAAAGTTTTGATGGCTGAACTAGGTACAAGGTAATGAACTCACAAGTTACAAAGGTAATGAACTCACAAGTTACAAAGGTAATGAATACTGTAAGAATGGTTACTTACGTTTATACATGGCTGCAATCATGAACAAATTTTAGAGTAATGAGCAATTCACACTTCCACACCCGGTCACAACTGTAGTGAGTTATTGGTGCAAATGTTGATTGCTGAGTCTCTCTCTCTCACACACACACACACACACACATACAAATTCATACACACACACACATAAACACACACACACACACACACACACACACACACAGTGAAGAGGCGGGGCCAGGAGCTGAGTCTCGACCCCTGCAACCACAATTAGGTGAGTACACACACACACACACACAAACTCATACACACACACACATAAACACACACACACACACACACACAAACTCATACACACACACGCACACACACTCATACACACACACACACACACACTCATACACACACACACACTCATACACACACACACACTCATACACACACACACACACACACACACACACACACACACACACACACACACACACTCACACACTCACACACATACAAACACACACACACACACACACACACACACACACACACACACACACACACACACACACATGCACATATGTGGTAATGCTTTATTTACAGCTAGCAAAGTCAGGGTATTTCTCCAGAATGGTCTGTAATATACCACTGTGGATAAAATACTTAGCCATTTCTTGAACACTTCTGAGTGAGTTGTTTCTAAATTCATTAATTTTATCACACTCCAGTACATAATGACGCAGGGTGTGACAATAATCCATCTGGCAAAGTTTACATTTCGTTTGGTCTACATCTGGTGGTGGTGATTTAACCTGCCAAAGATACTTGTAACCCAGCCGGAGCCGGGCGGTAGTGACATCCAAGAGTCTGCTTATTTTGTTGGATGCACCATAGACATGTGGCTCCTCCTGCATGATAGAATGATGATAGATGGACTCACTGGTGTCAATCTCCCTGAGCCTTAAGTCCATAAAATTCAGTTGAAGTTCTTTTCGTATTATTGTTCTCAAACTACTACCTGACAAGCCAAGATTGTAATCTACTCCCTCTTTGAAAGCATACAGCTTAGCCAATTTATCAGTTCTATCATGCATCTGAAGACCAATGTGAGATGGAATCCACAGCATGTGCACTCTGACTCCACTGTCCACAATCCTACCATACCTGTGTCTGGCTTCTGACACAAGCATGCCACAATTTATGCTTAATGAGTTGAGAGCATTTATGGATGACAGAGAATCAGTTACAATTAAACTGTCAATCTTTGATACATAGATGCATTTCAGTGCAAGGAGTATGGCAAACAGTTCTGTCTGAAGGGTAGAGGCCCAATTATTGATGCGTGCTCCAATTTCTTTAAGAGAGCCATCACTCTGTACGACAACAGCAGCACTACCAGCTGCACCAGTGGATTGGTGAACAGAACCATCAACGTAAATAATTTGCGAGAGTGTGTGCTGTGTGACTAAGTTATCAATACAGCTTAAGGCCTCATGTTTGGCTTCAAGGCGAAGTTTTGGTTGTGATTTAAGAAGTAGTTTGGGGGGAAATGGAGGAATGGTAGTTTGGAATGGGGTAATATTCCATGGAGCGGAGAAGTGCCGCTGTTGCCTTACTTGACATAGATCATGTATCTGATTCATGCGGAGGTCGGTTCCAGTCTTTTCGATCCATCTGGAGGAGTGTTCACCAGTGCTGAGGAAAGTTTGGAGGGCTTCTGTGCAGGGGTTTGAATGAGCTTGCCTGAGCATATTAACCCCAATTAGGATATTTCTTTCAGTAACACGATCTCTGATGCTTGGAATATCAAGTTCTTTTTGCATATTTAAAATTTTGGCAGTACGAGGGCATCCTAGGATGATCCTCATTGCTTCGTTCTGCAGTTTTTCCAGCCCTCCAAGCTTCCAGTCAGACACAAGAGCAAGTAGTGGCGCAGCATAATCAACCAATGATCTAATATAAGCAAGATACATCATTTTCACAATTTTAACATTAGCACCATACCTGGGGTGAAGCCCTGCCACAACTCTAAGTGCTCTTAGTCGTTCTTTGTATTGGCGACAAAGTCTTGTTACAACAGGTCCAAGTAGAGGAACCTCAAAGCCTAGATACCTGTATCTGCTTACATATTCTAGAAGAGACCCATCATGCAATTGGATATGACGAACTGTTCCTCTCTGTCGAGGAGGACGCCTATTGAGTATCTTTGTTTTATCAGTAGAGATTATCAACCCCAGGTCCTGACACGAGGCTAGTACATGATTAAGAATGTTTTGGGTGTTGGAGAATCCGGTGGTGTGAATTATTATATCATCAGCAAAACTAATCACATAATTATGGGGCTGACTAGGCATAGCATTAAGTAATGCATTAATTAGAATATTGAACAGTGTGGGACTGAGCACACCTCCCTGTGGGGTTCCTAATTCAAAGTCTTTAGTTACACTTCTATGTCCCTGGAACAACATAGACGATTTTCTGTTGGACAGGTAGCCTTTAATCCAGCGGAGAAGCCATCCTCCAACATCCATTCTGGCAAGTTCACTAATTATTACATGTCGGTTGGCTACATCGAAAGCGGATTTAAGGTCAAGGAAGGTAGTGTAGGAGCTGTCAGTGTGCAGGGTGAGAAAGGTGGCTATGCAATGATGCACGCTCCTTCCATGCATGAAACCATGTAACCGGGGAGACAAAATTTTTTTGATTCTGTACATGAGACGATTAAGAATCATTCTCTCAAATGTTTTACACAAGCAGCTAGTAAGAGTTATTGGGCGAAATGCATTTTGTTGATTGGGCTTAGGAATTGGAATGATGAGGCTGTTGGTCCAAGATTGAGGGAGCTCCCCAGTTACATAGCTCATGTTATATAATTCAAGTAATGGATTACCTGGTACTCGACACAGCAATCTGAGTATGTTGTAAGTAATACCATCCTCACCAGGCGACGTGGAGTTGCCCTTAGTTAGCGCTGCATCAAGTTCATAATTAGTGAAAGGAATGTTGCAATCATCTGCCTTACTGAGCATAAAGCAAACAAGTCTCTCCCTTGCATCATATTTATCATTTAATTTTGCCTGTGTGGTACTGGGAAGATTGTCATAGCTAGATGTAGCAGCCCAAGCACTGACTAACTCATTCTCCCTATGCAAGGGATGAGGGTGCGCGATCTGCCCAGTTCGTTTACCCTTAATTCTATTTATGTCCCTCCATGCCCGGCTAAGTGGGGTGTGAGCATTAAGACCATTGACAAATTTTTCCCAGTCGGTTTGCCGCAGCTCTGTCATACGCTCTCTGGCAGCAGCAAGGGAAGTTTGGAAGAGCCTCAGCATTCCAGGGGTACGATGTTTTCTATAGGCTAGGCCTAGTCTGCGAGCAGTACGTTTCAGTGTACGAAGTTTAGAATCATTGTAATAAGTATGGTTTTTGAAGGAGGTATGATTATTACGGAAGTTTGTTGGGTTTAGAGTACCAAGAGGTTGCAGTGGCGGCTCTAAGTAGTTCTGAATACTGTCGTATTCTTTGATCTTGATTAAGAGAAAACGGAGTTTTGAAGAGGATAACTGCATTAAATCACCAGTTTTATAAGGAAACCACCAAAACGCGATTTTCTTGGAAAAAAAATTCGAGGCGGGAGTCCGGCCAGCATTCCAGGCGAATATCTGGGAAGTTATTGACTTATTTCACTATAATGAGCCTTTACTACTTAATTAAGTGGAATAATATTCACAGGAATCGTAAGATAATTATTGTTTTTAATTTACATGGCGCACTTTTGGAAATATTTGGGATTTGCGTGGGTGTAAAAGGCAGATAATTTGCTACAGTAAAAGAACTTACAGACTTTATTTTTGTTTGTGGAATAAAGATAAGATATTTACAGGAAAGTGCTTTTAGTTAGTTTAATATGTTTATTATGCACCCCATACCCATCCTGTGGGCGGTAGTCAAAAGATTACAGAGGTACATAATGGGTCCAGGGACTGGGCCTCAAAGTTTTGATAGCTGAGCAAGTTACAGAGGCAATGAATTCACAATTTACAAAGGTAATGAACTCACAATTTACAAAGGTAATGAACTCCAGGTAGGTCTAGTCACAATCATTACAAGTTACAAAGGTATTTACAGATTACAGAGGTACACAATGGGTCCAGGGACCGGGCTCCAAAGTTTTGATGGCTGAACTAGGTACAAGGTAATGAACTCACAAGTTACAAAGGTAATGAACTCACAAGTTACAAATGTAATGAATACTGTAAGAATGGTTACTTACGTTTATACATGGCTGCAATCATGAACAAATTTTAGAGTAATGAGCAATTCACACTTCCACACCCGGTCACAACTGTAGTGAGTTATTGGTGCAAATGTTGATTGCTGAGTCTCTCTCTCTCTCACACACACACACACACACACACACACACATACAAATTCATACACACACACACATAAACACACACACACACACACACACACACAAACTCATACACACACGCACACACACTCATACTCACACACACTCATACACACACTCACACTCATACACACACACACTCATACTCACACACACACACACACACACACACACACACACACACACACACACACACACACACACACACACACACACACACACACACACATGCACACATGTGGTAATGCTTTATTTACAGCTAGCAAAGTCAGGGTATTTCTCCAGAATGGTCTGTAATATACCACTGTGGATAAAATACTTAGCCATTTCTTGAACACTTCTGAGTGAGTTGTTTCTAAATTCATTAATTTTATCGCACTCCAGTACATAATGACGCAGGGTGTGACAATAATCCATCTGGCAAAGTTTACATTTCGTTTGGTCTACATCTGGTGGTGGTGATTTAACCTGCCAAAGATACTTGTAACCCAGCCGGAGCCGGGCGGTAGTGACATCCAAGAGTCTGCTTATTTTGTTGGATGCACCATAGACATGTGGCTCCTCCTGCATGATAGAATGATGATAGATGGACTCACTGGTGTCAATCTCCCTGAGCCTTAAGTCCATAAAATTCAGCTGAAGTTCTTTTCGTATTATTGTTCTCAAACTACTACCTGACAAGCCAAGATTGTAATCTACTCCCTCTTTGAAAGCATACAGCTTAGCCAATTTATCAGTTCTATCATGCATCTGAAGACCAATGTGAGATGGAATCCACAGCATGTGCACTCTGACTCCACTGTCCACAATCCTACCATACCTGTGTCTGGCTTCTGACACAAGCATGCCACAATTTATGCTTAATGAGTTGAGAGCATTTATGGATGACAGAGAATCAGTTACAATTAAACTGTCAATCTTTGATACATAGATGCATTTCAGTGCAAGGAGTATGGCAAACAGTTCTGTCTGAAGGGTAGAGGCCCAATTATTGATGCGTGCTCCAATTTCTTTAAGAGAGCCATCACTCTGTACGACAACAGCAGCACTACCAGCTGCACCAGTGGATTGGTGAACAGAACCATCAACGTAAATAATTTGCGAGAGTGTGTGCTGTGTGACTAAGTTATCAATACAGCTTAAGGCCTCATGTTTGGCTTCAAGGCGAAGTTTTGGTTGTGATTTAAGAAGTAGTTTGGGGGGAAATGGAGGAATGGTAGTTTGGAATGGGGTAATATTCCATGGAGCGGAGAAGTGCCGCTGTTGCCTTACTTGACATAGATCATGTATCTGATTCATGCGGAGGTCGGTTCCAGTCTTTTCGATCCATCTGGAGGAGTGTTCACCAGTGCTGAGGAAAGTTTGGAGGGCTTCTGTGCAGGGGTTTGAATGAGCTTGCCTGAGCATATTAACCCCAATTAGGATATTTCTTTCAGTAACACGATCTCTGATGCTTGGAATATCAAGTTCTTTTTGCATATTTAAAATTTTGGCAGTACGAGGGCATCCTAGGATGATCCTCATTGCTTCGTTCTGCAGTTTTTCCAGCCCTCCAAGCTTCCAGTCAGACACAAGAGCAAGTAGTGGCGCAGCATAATCAACCAATGATCTAATATAAGCAAGATACATCATTTTCACAATTTTAACATTAGCACCATACCTGGGGTGAAGCCCTGCCACAACTCTAAGTGCTCTTAGTCGTTCTTTGTATTGGCGACAAAGTCTTGTTACAACAGGTCCAAGTAGTGGAACCTCAAAGCCTAGATACCTGTATCTGCTTACATATTCTAGAAGAGACCCATCATGCAATTGGATCTGACGAACTGTGCCTCTCTGTCGAGGAGGACGCCTATTGAGTATCTTTGTTTTATCAGTAGAGATTATCAACCCCAGGTCCTGACACGAGGCTAGTACATGATTAAGAATGTTTTGGGTGTTGGAGAATCCGGTGGTGTGAATCATTATATCATCAGCAAAACTAATCACATAATTATGGGGCTGACTAGGCATAGCATTAAGTAATGCATTAATTAGAATATTGAACAGTGTGGGACTGAGCACACCTCCCTGTGGGGTTCCTAATTCAAAGTCTTTAGTTACACTTCTATGTCCCTGGAACAACACAGACGATTTTCTGTTGGACAGGTAGCCTTTAATCCAGCGGAGAAGCCATCCTCCAACATCCATTCTGGCAAGTTCACTAATTATTACATGTCGGTTGGCTACATCGAAAGCGGATTTAAGGTCAAGGAAGGTAGTGTAGGAACTGTCAGTGTGCAGGGTGAGAAAGGTGGCTATGCAATGATGCACGCTCCTTCCATGCATGAAACCATGTAACCGGGGAGACAAAAATTGTTTGATTCTGTACATGAGACGATTAAGAATCATTCTCTCAAATGTTTTACACAAGCAGCTAGTAAGAGATATTGGGCGAAATGCATTTTGTTGATTGGGCTTAGGAATTGGAATGATGAGGCTGTTGGTCCAAGATTGAGGGAGCTCCCCAGTTACATAGCTCATGTTATATAATTCAAGTAATGGATTACCTGGTACTCGACACAGCAATCTGAGTATGTTGTAAGTAATACCATCCTCACCAGGCGACGTGGAGTTGCCCTTAGTTAGCGCTGCATCAAGTTCATAATTAGTGAAAGGAATGTTGCAATCATCTGCCTTACTGAGCATAAAGCAAACAAGTCTCTCCCTTGCATCATATTTATCATTTAATTTTGCCTGTGTGGTACTGGGAAGATTGTCATAGCTAGATGTAGCAGCCCAAGCACTGACTAACTCATTCGCCCTATGCAAGGGATGAGGGTGCGCGATCTGCCCAGTTCGTTTACCCTTAATTCTATTTATGTCCCTCCATGCCCGGCTAAGTGGGGTGTGAGCATTAAGACCGTTGACAAATTTTTCCCAGTCGGTTTGCCGCAGCTCTGTCATACGCTCTCTGGCAGCAGCAAGGGCAGTTTGGAAGAGCCTCAGCATTCCAGGGGTACGATGTTTTCTATAGGCTAGGCCTAGTCTGCGAGCAGTACGTTTCAGTGTACGAAGTTTAGAATCATTGTAATAAGTATGGTTTTTGAAGGAGGTATGATTATTACGGAAGTTTGTTGGGTTTAGAGTACCAAGAGGTTGCAGTGGCGGCTCTAAGTAGTTCTGAATACTGCTCACAAGATCATTGTTAAAGGTCTCTACAGAGGAACACTCATAGGAATTATACCAGTCAGTCACATGTGCAACAAAGTCATCATGCTGATCTGTGGGAACATTAAAACGTTTCCGTTTGAATATCCCACCAGGAAGGATAGTATTACCAATATCTAGAGAGGTTAGCCTAGGGAAATGATCAGACGCTATATCTGTTACAATGGAAGACTCACAACTGGCAGAAGTAATGTTGAAGCCCAGGCACAGATCAAGGACGCCTCCATAGATATGTGTGGGTTCAAGGTCACCTACAATTTGGACATTATCGTGACTGTTTAAGAGTGACAACAGTTGATTGCCATTACGATTACCAAACTGTGAGTTTCCAATGCTTTTGTGTCTCGCATTGTAATCGCCAATAATAAGAGTAGGCTCAGAATGAGCACAAGTTGGGAGCTCCAAGTAATTAAATTTATCAGCAGGAGCATACAAGTTAAATATGTTGAGAGCAGAGTTCCCTATATAAATCCTAACACCGTGATATTGTAGCCCCTCTGTTTTCTTGTGTGCAAGAAGTTGATGGGGAAGTGATTTTTTAATATATAGAACACAAGAGTTAGTAGATTTGAGGTTATATGCAACAAATGATGGTAATTTAGGGGGTTGGGATTTTTCAGGGACTCTGCACTCTTGTAGACACACAACATCAATGGGTTCGGTGGTTACTTTATGATGAAGTTCAGGAAGCCTTTTTCTAAGTGATGCAATATTCCAGCTTAATATAGAAAGTTTATACGAGTTTTGATCCATTATAGTAGTCCTGGGATCATCTTGAGTTTCTCAGCATAATGAAAAAATTGTTCATATAAATAGCAGACCTTATCAATGTCAACAGTGCTACCCTTGTCCATGAGTTTTGCAAGTGCACCTCCAGTTGTAAGGCCTCGTGGGAGTCTTCGTAAACCCAGAGCATGACGCTGTTTATGTGTGAATGTATGATAGGTGACACCACCACCACTCACATTCCCTCCTCCGCTAACATTACACGCAACACTACAACTGTCATCACCAGCGCCACTACCAACATTGTGTTCATTACATTTGTCAACAGTATTGTATTCAACATTAATGTCTATGTGACTAACCTCATCACACTCTGCACCACCACTTATATTATGCTCATCACTATTACTAACATTATAGACACCACCACTCTCATCACACTCTTCACCACCACTTAAATTATGCTCATCACTATTACTAACATTATAGACACCACCGCTCTCATCACACTCTTCACCACCACTTAAATTATGCTCATCACTATTACTAACATTATAGACACCATAGCCCTCATCACACTCTTCACCACCACTTATATTACGGTCATCACTATTACTAACATCATTGACACCATAGCCTTCGTTATGATGCTCACTACAGTTATCAACACAAGTATTATATTCGTCATTACTGTGATTAAGAACACCACCACCACCTTGTTCAGCAGCCTTACACTTGCTTTCACAAATTGTGACAATCTTGTTATTGGTACACTCTACACATCTTTCCTTGTGTTGTTCAAGTTGTTGTTTCAGGAGTAACTGTTGTGTTTCCAGTATTTTTATGCGCGACATCAGGTTGTATACCACAGGAGCAAGACTTGGAACATCTGGAGACGTGAAGTCCCGGTCAGCTGAGCTATTTGGCTGACTGTCAGCTGACTCAGCTAGGCTGGTATTGACAGCCGATGTGATGGGGGTCTGTTGACGTGCTCCCCAGGTGAGGTGCTCAACCCCATTGTCTGAGGGCAGGCATGAGCCAGTATTCAGACCCGAGGTACCTGGTAGTCCTGGGGGGCCATTATGAGGGGTACAGGGTGAAGTGCGGTTGGCTGCGATGCGATCAGCCCTCACACTGCAGTCAGCATGAGCTGCTGTGACTCCTGAGGTCTTACAATTGATACATTGTTTAGCAACAGTCTGTTGCTGTTTGATCATAGCATAACACCGTTCAGAAGGATGAGCATTGGCACACACTGCACACCAGTGTGACTTAGATGGGCATTTCCTGGCGATGTGGCCCCAGCGTTGACACTTATAACATCGACGTTGAGGAGGTCTGTACAATGCAATGTAATAGCGTCTGTTGAGGGCTGCACGGGAGTGAATATAGCGTGGCAGAGTCCCCTGGCCAGTCCACTCAGCTAATATCAGACCGTTGGAAAGTCGACGAGGGCTTGCAACTTGCTCTGACGCCAGATATTGAGGATTCAAGTGCTTGTTGACGTTGTAGATGACAATAAGCACTTTAGGTGCCCTTGGTGGGGCAGCTCGGAGTTTGATGTTGGCATATTCGTGAGTGAGAAGTTTGTCTATAAATGCTGAATCATTAGGCACAAAGACGTAGTTATCCTCATCGCGGACAAACTTGATCGTTTTCTCATGATTGTTTACACTAGCTTCGAAAAACCAGTTAAACTTGGTCTCTTGATCAGTGTTGTCAGGGAAATCTAACCTGACAGCTTTGGGAGGGTGTGCGCCCACTGTATTGCTTTCAGCAAGCTTTCTCTGGAAGCCTCGTTCTTTTTTCCGAGCCTGTTTACTAAAATATGTTTCAAATCTGCCTTCACCATCATCTACGTCAACACCATCAGCTATACTCATAGCTGACAGGAGTTTCACACTGGCGATGGGCTAAAGGATACCGGTGAATAGAAGGGACAAGGAAGGGATATTCACCTCGCTAGACACAGGCAATGTGGGTGTAGTGGCCTGCGGGTCGCAGTGCGATTTTCAAGGTCATTCACGGGGCCACAGTCGTCTCGAGAGTTACCAATATTGCACCACTCATTAATTACTCGAAACCCGCAGCACTTAACACAGCTAGCACACGTGTCTGGGAATGACAGACAAATTTTCACTCTGTGGACAAATAAATCAGCACAAACTTAATATGTTTATAGATGAACCTCTGGCTTGTTACAGTTAAAAAGCTGTTTAGCCTGGATCGGTTAAACTCGCCCTTATCTCATATGTAGATAATGGCGACGAGCTAAGGGATACCGGTGAATAGGAAAGTCGAGGAAGGGACATTCACCTCACTGGACACACGCAGTATGGGTGTAAGTGGCATGCGAGTCTTATAGTGCCATTTTCAAGGTCACCCAGCAGGCCAGACATTCCTCACTCATTTTAAGCCTACGTTGGTACTGATGGTAGCACAATGTCCTAAGTCAGTGAAATCCACTCGTGCAAATAGTTACAACAAATCTGCAGCAATTAACACAACCACTAGGATATTTGCTTGTAGCAGGCAGGTAGGCACACAGGAGACTTCGTAAGGTGAGTGGAGTGCGGCACAGAGGACTGACACGGCACTCAAGCATTTATGTGGTCTGGCAAAAACCGCCTCTAGACCATAAGTAAATAGAGGCGAATGGCTGAGTTCCAAATCGAGGAGGGAGGGGAGGGAGGCAAGGTGGAGTGAAGGTGTAGCCTCCTACAGCCACTTCAAATCAAGATGTTTGTGTTTCACTAGGTATATCACTAGTCACAGTTCACACATAAGAGTTCCAGCAGCAATTCAGCTGCGCTCCAACGATATTTGTTGCATGATGAGTTATCAGTCGGGTGAGATAAGCAGTTCTGATATAGAAGGCCTAGGACTTCCCTCTACACACACACGTCCTCTCCCCTCAACCACTCAGGCCTAACTGCAGGAAAGTGCGTCACCTAAAAATCGTATTAGCATTGTTCTCTCGGTACCAAGTCCCCTAACAATCTTATGTAGTGCCATATAGGCCTACGAGCCTGCCAAATGTCATTTCGGTAAAGCTTTCAATTGTTGTTTGGCCTATCTTATTGATAATAATTTACATTAAATAGAGTGAACACTTCGTCGTGTACACCAAAAATGAAAGAAATCTGACGAGACAAAAAAAAAAAATAAAGTTGTGATACTGTCACAAAGGAGAACTGAACCCGGGATGACTAATGAGATATTAGATAATATGAAATCAGAGACCAGTTGCTAAAAAAAATTTAAGGCAAACAGACAGGATATTGCTGAGCTAAATAAATTCCAAAGGTGAGGAACAGAGTGCAGAGACTTATAATAGGAGCAAAGGCAAGTCACTATTGCTCAAAAATCGAAGAGTACAAGAATAACCCTAAAAAGCTCTGGCAACAACTAAAACAGTTGGGGTATAGCCATAAAGCCATAGATAGATCTAACATAGTACTAAATGTCAATAACGAGGTATGCCACGAAACAACTAAGGTGGCAAACTGTTTTAATTCATAATACACAACTGTCGCATCAACACTAGTAAGTAAACTACCAGCTGCATCAAATACCTTTAACACAGACTCTAATAAGTTTCAAACATACTATACCAATAAAGGGGTAACCCCAAACAGTTGTCAACTAGTAAGTGTATTTATTTATTTATTTTATTTATTTATTAATTTGAACATGATACAGTGAAGTACAAAGGAATACAGTTATTACAGTGTAACATACCAAAGCACCTTGTATGCAGAGCATTATGAGCAGGCTTAAAATTAACTTAAGATTAACTAAGCAATGATATATTCAGTGGTAAAAACATTATTGTAAACAGATAACAATTTAGCACAAATGAGTATTACAAAGACAGGTCATATGGTCATTTACTGTGTTGCTGAACATTCAGTAGAATGGAGTATTCTGTTAGGAAATGTGATCGACACCATGCCTAACCCTTCTAGGGTAGGGTAGGTGCCTGAGCCCGAGCCTTTAGCTCATAAGACTGTCATTCCCATTTGCCCCCTTGTGGCGGGGATGGCAGACCAGAGAGGCCTAGCTTGTGGCTAGACCTGGGGACAGTTGGTCCCGAAGATGAGGAGGTACTTGTGCCTCCTCCCATGGGAGACTTAGGTCTCAGACACTCCCTAAAGAGGGAGCCAAGGCCGGGCCACCACTTGGAAAAGGCCCGGGCCGGGAGAATACCGGCTAATCTTTAATAATAATAATTAGGAAATGTAATTAAAAAATAAAGTTTGATTGGGTCACAGGTTAGAAATTTATGAGATACAATAATGAGAAGCATTTATGAGATACAATTTATGAGATACAATTATTCAGTATTTATTTAGTTGTGGGTGAGTAAGTGATTTTTGAGAAGAGACTTGAATTTATAAACAGACAGTGTTTCTTTTATATTCACAGGTAATGAATTCCAGATTTTAGGGCCTTTTATGTGCATTGAGTTTTTGCATAGCGTGAGATGGACTCGAGGAACATCAAAGAGTGATCTGTGCCTTGTGTTATGGTCGTGTGTTCTGTTGAGGTTGGTAAGGAGATGTTTGAGGGGAGGGTTTATATCAGAATTGAGTGTTCTATGAATGTAGTAGGTGCAGTAATAAGTATGGATGTTTTGTATGGTGAGTAGGTTTAGAGTTTTTGAATATTGGTGGAGTGTGCTGCCTGTAGTGGGAATTTGTTATCATTCTGACTGCAGCCTTTTGTTGGGTAATTAATGGTCTGTGATGGTTTATCGTTGTTGAGCCCCATGCACAAATTCCATAGGCGAGATAGGGGTAAATAAGTGAGTGATATAGGACCAGGAGGGCTGACTATGGAACATAGTACCATATCTTCGATAGTATGCCCACGGTCTTGGAATTTTTTTTGGAAATTTGTTGTATATGTGTTTGAAATTTGAGTCTGTTATCAAGGTGGATTCCTAAGAATTTTCCCTCTGTGAGTTTTGTATCTCATGACTTTGTGCATTAAGAACTAAGCAGGTTAAACCCTACTAAGAGCACCGGCCCAGATAACATCTCATCTAAGTTCCTAAAAGATGGTGCCTCTGAATCGCCAGTTACCATTACTCACCTAACAAATTTGTCCATCACCACTAATGCCGTACTGGAAAAGTTCAAGGAGGCCAGAGTTACTCCTATTTTCAAGAAAAAATAGTAGGTCTGATGTAAGCAACTATAGGCCTGTTAGAATACTCAGTGTAATATCCAGAATTCTAGAGCGGGCGGTGTACTGTATGAGTGTATGAGTGTGTGTGCGTGTGTGTGTATGAGTTTGTGTATGTGTGTGTACTCACCTAGTTGAGGTTGCGGGGGTCGAGTCCGAGCTCCTGGCCCCGTGTGTGTGTGTGTGTGTGTGTGTGTGTGTGTGTGTGTGTGTGTGTGTGTGTGTGTGTGTGTGTGTGTGTGTGTGTGTGTGTGTGTGTGTGTGTATGTGTGTGTGTGTGTATGAATTTGTATATGTGTGTGTGTGTCTCAACAATCAATATTTGCACCAATAACTCACTACAGTTGTGACCGGGTGTGGAAGTGTGAATTGCTCATTACACTATAATTTGTTCATGATTGTAGCCATGTATAAACGTAAGTAACCATTCTTACAGGATTCATTACCTTTGTAACTTGTGAATTCATTACCTTGTACCTATTTCAGCCATCACAACTTTGGGAGCCCAGTCCCTGGACCCATTACGTACCTCTGTAATCTGTAAATACCTTTGTAACTTGTCATGATTGTGACTAGAACTACCTGGAGTTCATTACCTTTGTAAATTGTGAGTTCATTACCTTTGTAAATTGTGAATTCATTACCTCTGTAACTTGCTCAGCTATCAAAACTTTGGAGTCCAGTCCCTGGACCAATTATGTACCTGGAGTTTACCTGGAGAGAGTTTCGGGGGTCAACGCCCCCGCGGCCCGGTCTGTGACCAGACCTGGAGTTTACCTGGAGAGAGTTCCGGGGGTCAACGCCCCCGCGGCCCGGTCTGAGACCAGGCCTCCTGGTGGACCAGAGCCTGATCAACCAGGCTGTTGCTGCTGGCTGCACGCAAACCAACATACGAGCCACAGCCCGGCTGATCCGGAACTGACTTTAGGTGCTTGTCCAGTGCCAGCTTGAAGACTGCCAGGGGTCTGTTGGTAATCCCCCTTATGTGTGCTGGGAGGCAGTTGAACAGTCTCGGGCCCCTGACACTTATTGTATGGTCTCTTAACGTGCTAGTGACACCCCTGCTTTTCATTGGGGGGATGGTGCATCGTCTGCCAAGTCTTTTGCTTTCGTAATGAGTGATTTTCGTGTGCAAGTTCGGTACTAGTCCCTCTAGGATTTTCCAGGAGTATATAATCATGTATCTCTCCCTCCTGCGTTCCAGGGAATACAGGTTTAGGAACCTCAAGCGCTCCCAATAATTGAGGTGTTTTATCTCCGTTATGCGCGCCGTGAAAGTTCTCTGTACATTTTCTAGGTCGGCAATTTCACCTGCCTTGAAAGGTGCTGTTAGTGTGCAGCAATATTCCAGCATAGATAGAACAAGTGACCTGAAGAGTGTCATCATGGGCTTGGCCTCCCTAGTTTTGAAGGTTCTCATTATCCATCCTGTCATTTTCTAGCAGATGCGATTGATACAATGTTATGGTCCTTGAAGGTGAGATCCTCCGACATGATCACTCCCAGGTCTTTGACGTTGGTGTTTCGCTCTATTTTGTGGCCAGAATTTGTTTTGTACTCTGATGAAGATTTAATTTCCTCATGTTTACCATATCTGAGTAATTGAAATTTCTCATCGTTGAACTTCATATTGTTTTCTGCAGCCCACTGAAAGATTTGGTTGATGTCTGCCTGGAGCTTTGCAGTGTCTGCAATGGAAGACACTGTCATGCAGATTCGGGTGTCATCTGCAAAGGAAGACACGGTGCTGTGGCTGACATCCTTGTCTATGTCGGATATAAGGATGAGGAACAAGATGGGAGCGAGTACTGTGCCTTGTGGAACAGAGCTTTTCACCGTAGCTGCCTCGGACTTTACTCTGTTGACGACTACTCTCTGTGTTCTGTTAGTGACTTTTCCTGTTATTCCTTTAGCACGCATTTTGTGCGCTATTACGCCATGGTCACACTTGTCGAAGGCTTTTGCAAAGTCTGTATATATTACATCTGCATTCTTTTTGTCTTCTAGTGCATTTAGGACCTTGTCGTAGTGGTCCAATAGTTGAGACAGACAGGAGCGACCTGTTCTAAACCCATGTTGCCCTGGGTTGTGTAACTGATGGGTTTCTAGATGCGTGGTGATCTTGCTTCTTAGGACCCTTTCAAAGATTTTTATGATATGGGATGTTAGTGCTATTGGTCTGTAGTTCTTTGCTGTTGCTTTATTGCCCCCTTTGTGGAGTGGGGCTATGGCTGTTGTTTTTAGTAACTGTGGGACGACCCCCGTGTCCATGCTCCCTCTCCATAGGATGGAAAAGGCTCGTGATAGGGGCTTCTTGCAGTTCTTGATGAACACAGAGTTCCATGAGTCTGGCCCTGGGGAAGAGTGCATGGGCATGTCATTTATCGCCTGTTCGAAGTCATTTGGCGTCAGGATAACATCGGATAGGCTTGTGTTAATCAAATTTTGTGGCTCTCTCATAAAAAATTCATTTTGATCTTCGACTCTCAGTCTGGTTAGCGGCTTGCTAAAAACTGAGTCATATTGGGACTTGAGTAGCTCACTCATTTCCTTGCTGTCATCTGTGTAGGACCCATCTTGTTTAAGTAGGGGCCCAATACTGGACGTTGTTCTCGATTTTGATTTGGCATAGGAGAAGAAATACTTTGGGTTTCTTTCGATTTCATTTATGGCTTTTAGTTCTTCCCGTGATTCCTGACTCCTAAAGGATTCTTTTAGCTTAAGTTCGATGCTTGCTATTTCTCTGACCAGTGTCTCCCTACGCATTTCAGATATATTGACCTCTTTTAGCCGCTCTGTTATTCTTTTCCGTCGCCTGTAAAGGGAGCACCTGTCTCTTTCTGTTTTACATCTACTCCTCCTTTTTCTTAGAGGAATAAGCCTTGTGCATACATCGAGTGCCACCGAGTTAATCTGTTCTAGGCATAAGTTGGGGTCTGTGTTGCTTAGTATATCTTCCCAGCTTATATCGGTTAGGACTTGGTTTACTTGGTCCCACTTTATGTTTTTGTTATTGAAGTTGAATTTGGTGAATGCTCCCTCGTGACTAATCTCATTATGTCGGTCTGGGGCTCCGCGCATACATGACTGAACCTCAATTATGTTGTGATCTGAGTATATTGTTTTTGATATGGTGATATTTCTTATCAGATCATCATTGTTAGTGAAGATGAGGTCTAGTGTATTCTCCAGTCTAGTAGGCTCTATTATTTGCTGGTTTAAATTGAATTTTGTGCAGAGATTTAAAAGCTCGCGTGAGTGTGAGTTTTCATCAGAGCTGCCTCCTGGTGTTATTACTGCAACAATATTATTTGCTATATTCCTCCATTTTAGGTGCCTTAAGTTGAAATCCCCCAGGAGCAAGATGTTGGGTGCAGGAGCTGGAAGGTTTTCCAGACAGTGGTCAATTTTTAACAGCTGTTCCTGGAATTGCTGGGATGTTGCATCCGGAGGCTTGTAGACTATCACAATGACTAGGTTTTTGTTCTCGACCTTTACTGCACCTTAATAACAACAACATTCTCCATAATTACCAGTCAGGCTTAAGAAGATCTTACTCAACCGACACCTCCCTAATTAATCTGATGGATTACATGAGAACTGAAATGTCAATGGGGAACCTCATAGGAATGGTAACCTTAGACTTGCAAAAGACCTTCAATGCTGTCAACCACAACATATTATGTAAGAAACTTCAAGCTATAGGCATAGGTTCAGCAGACTGGTTTAAGTCCTATCTCAGCAACAGTAGACAAAATGTCAAAAGCAACAAAACGGAATCAGAACCTATGCCGATAACATGTGGAGTTCCCCAAAGTAGTATTCTGAGTCCCTTATTATTCCTTTGTTGTGTTAATGACACATCCATGAGTGTTAAGTGCAAACTCCAACTGTATGCAGATGATAGTGCTCTGCTAGTGTCAGGTAAAGACCCACAATATATAGCTAAGACAGGAACTGGAGTCCTGCAGCAAATGGTTAGTAGATAACAAATTATCGTTATACCTCGAAAAAACTGAAGCCATTCTCTTTGGCACGAAACATAAACTGAGAAGGGTAAATAATTTTAATGACCAGTGTAATGGGGAACCCATCACTTCAGTTTCCTCAGTAAGATATCTGGAATCCATGCATGTCAGGAGAATTGATAAAGAACAGTGTAGTAAAGAAAGTGAATGCCAGACTGAAGTTCCTCTACAGACAAGCACAGTGTCTACCTACCGAGGCTCGCAGGACCTTATGCTAGTCCTTACACAATGTCAAATGGACTATGCTTGCTCTTCATGGTACTCTGCCTTGACAATAAAACTGAAAGATAGACTGCAAATCACCCAGAACAAAATGGTAAGATTCATCCTGGGGCTGGATCCAAGAGAACATGTAGGCCAGGATGAATTACAACAACTGGATATGCTGAATGTTGAAGACAGAGTAAAAATTGAAGTTAAACCAAATTTATAAAATTGCTCACAAACAATGTCCAGAATATCTTGCTGCCAATTTTGTAAATGCTTGGAACCAAAGCAATCATAGTACTAAGGGACAGAGCACAATTTTGTAGTACCCACAGTTAGTGGTCGGGCTTCAAACACCTTTTATTGTACATCAATAAGTGAATGGAACAGATTGCCCGCTTATATCAAAGCCAGTCATAGTATGAACCAGTTCAAGAAGAGAGCCAAAAGATGTCTAATGAATATAGCTACAGAAAGGAAGGAGAATGATTTTTTTTAGCTAAGACACATGTAGTCTTCCCTTATTCCTAGTATATCTCCTTTAAAGTGTAATAATAAGATATTATCACCATTATATTATAGCAATAAGGTAAAAGGACCCAAATGGAAATAAGTCACTCTGACTTTTTTAGGTTATCCCAGGTACTTTACACATATGCTGCTATGTATGATAATCTATGTAACTTTATTTGTGTATACCTGAATAAACTTACTTACTAATTATTTCAGAACAGCAATACCACAGCAGAAAGGAAGACTTGAAGAATGCCTGTGCTTTACACCGAAACTTAAACAACCACTCAATCAACTACAAAGACGCAAGATTCATTGCCAGGGAAGAAGACACTTAGAGACACAAGATCTTAGAATCATCTTTTTTCTTTATATCCAACAATTTCAACCCCAACAACGACTTTTACAACATAGCTCAACCCCTTGTCAGTAACTTCATCATTATCCTACACAGCAACAAACCTACTTGCCCATTCCGTCACTATTCTCGTTATATATAACCAAGTAGCCTCTGCTCAGGTAGATCTTTGTTGTTACTAGATAACACTCACTGTGTGCCAGAAATATTGTCAATAAAACACTGAAGTATTATGAGTTTGTGTCTATTTTAAACTGTTTATCTTCATCGGGAAGTTGAGCTGGATAAAGTGTAACTGAGAGTCGCCCTTAACAACCCAACAACAACAACAACAAGTTGGAACTGCACAGGAATTAGACGGAGTGTTGGACAGGTATTAGACGGTGTGTTGGACAGGTATTAAACGAAGTGTTGGACGTATTAGACGGTGTGTTGGACAGGTGTTAGACGGAGTGTTGGACAGGTATTAGACAGAGTGTTGGACGTATTAGACGGAGTGTTGGACAGGTATTAGACGGAGTGTTGGACAGGTATTAGACGGAGTGTTGGACAGGTATTAGACGGAGTGTTGGACAGGTATTAGACGGAGTGTTGGACAGGTATTAGACGGAGTGTTGGACAGGTATTAGACGGAGTGTTGGACAGGTATTAGACGGAGTGTTGGACAGGTATTAGACGGAGTGTTGGACAGGTATTAGACGGAGTGTTGGACAGGTATTAGACGGAGTGTTGGACAGGTATTAGACGGAGTGTTGGACAGGTATTAGACGGTGTTGGACAGGTATTAGACGGAGTGTTGGACAGGTATTAGACGGAGTGTTGGACAGATAGACGGAGTGTTGGACAGGTATTAGACGGAGTATTGGACAGGTATTAGACGGAGTGTTGGACAGGTATTAGACGGAGTGTTGGACAGGTATTAGACGGAGTGTTGGACAGGTATTAGACGGAGTGTTGGACAGGTATTAGACGGAGTGTTGGACAGGTATTAGACGGAGTGTTGGACAGGTATTAGACGGAGTGTTGGACGTATTAGACGGAGTGTTGGACAGGTATTAGACGGAGTGTTGGACAGGTATTAGACGGAGTGTTGGACAGGTATTAGACGGAGTGTTGGACAGGTATTAGACGGAGTGTTGGACAGGTATTAGACGGAGTGTTGGACAGGTATTAGACGGAGTGTTGGACAGGTATTAGACGGAGTGTTGGACAGGTATTAGACGGAGTGTTGGACAGGTATTAGACGGAGTGTTGGACAGGTATTAGACGGAGTGTTGGACAGGTATTAGACGGAGTGTTGGACAGGTATTAGACGGAGTGTTGGACAGGTATTAGACGGAGTGTTGGACAGGTATTAGACGGACAGTTGGACAGGTATTAGACGGAGTGTTGGACAGGTATTAGACGGAGTGTTGGACAGGTATTAGACGGAGTGTTGGACAGGTATTAGACGGAGTGTTGGACAGGTATTAGACGGAGTGTTGGACAGGTATTAGACGGAGTGTTGGACAGGTATTAGACGGAGTGTTGGACAGGTATTAGACGGAGTGTTGGACAGGTATTAGACGGAGTGTTGGACAGGTATTAGACGGAGTGTTGGACAGGTATTAGACGGACACTTGAGAGTGACTGAGGTGTTAGGTTTATTGTTCTCTCAGATTTGTAAGATTTAAGTCTGGTTTTATTTACTATTTTATAAGTGTGTTATTGAATTTGTGTTATAATAGCACTTAACACTTCGTAGTAAGTTTTTATTCAGGTACACATATATACACTTACATTATCATACATAGCAACATATGTGTACATTACCCAGGATAACACATAACACTCACTGACTTATTTACATAAGAAAGAAGGAACACTGCAGTAGGTCTGTTGGCCCATACTAGGCAGGTCCTTCACAACCCAGTAACTGGCCAAAGTCAGTCAGGATGGAGCACTTCAGAGGGATGGAGCACTTCAGAGGGATGGAGCACTTCAGAGGG
The DNA here is from genome assembly GCF_038502225.1 of Cherax quadricarinatus. Taxonomy (NCBI): domain Eukaryota; kingdom Metazoa; phylum Arthropoda; class Malacostraca; order Decapoda; family Parastacidae; genus Cherax; species Cherax quadricarinatus. Next base: position 44,337 of record NW_027196474.1, read on the forward strand.
ATGGAGCACTTCAGAGGGATGGAGCACTTCAGAGGGATGGAGCACTTCAGAGGGATGGAACACTTCAGAGGGATGGAGCACTTCAGAGGGATGGAGAGGGATGGAGCACTTCAGAGGGATGGAGCACTTCAGAGGGATGGAGCACTTCAGAGGGATGGAGCACTTCAGAGGGATGGAACACTTCAGAGGGATGGAGCACTTCAGAGGGATGGAGCACTTCAGAGGGATGGAACACTTCAGAGGGATGGAGCACTTCAGAGGGATGGAGCACTTCAGAGGGATGGAGCACTTCAGAGGGATGGAGCACTTCAGAGGGATGGAGCACTTCAGAGGGATGGAGCACTTCAGAGGGATGGAGCACTTCAGAGGGATGGAGCACTTCAGAGGGATGGAGCACTTCAGAGGGATGGAGCACTTCAGAGGGATGGAGCACTTCAGAGGGATGGAGCACTTCAGAGGGATGGAGCACTTCAGAGGGATGGAGCACTTCAGAGGGATGGAGCACTTCAGAGGGATGGAGCACTTCAGAGGGATGGAGCACTTCAGAGGGATGGAGCACTTCAGAGGGATGGAGCACTTCAGAGGGATGGAGCACTTCAGAGGGATGGAGCACTTCAGAGGGATGGAGCACTTCAGAGGGATGGAGCACTTCAGAGGGATGGAGCACTTCAGAGGGATGGAGCACTTCAGAGGGATGGAGCACTTCAGAGGGATGGAGCACTTCAGAGGGATGGAGCACTTCAGAGGGATGGAGCACTTCAGAGGGATGGAGCACTTCAGAGGGATGGAGCACTTCAGAGGGATGGAGCACTTCAGAGGGATGGAGCACTTCAGAGGGATGGAGCACTTCAGAGGGATGGAGCACTTCAGAGGGATGGAGCACTTCAGAGGGATGGAGCACTTCAGAGGGATGGAGCACTTCAGAGGGATGGAGCACTTCAGAGGGATGGAGCACTTCAGAGGGATGGAGCACTTCAGAGGGATGGAGCACTTCAGAGGGATGGAGCACTTCAGAGGGATGGAGCACTTCAGAGGGATGGAGCACTTCAGAGGGATGGAGCACTTCAGAGGGATGGAGCACTTCAGAGGGATGGAACACTTCAGAGGGATGGAGCACTTCAGAGGGGGAGCACTTCAGAGGGATGGCACTTCAGAGGGATGGAGCACTTCAGAGGGATGGAGCACTTCAGAGGGATGGAGCACTTCAGAGGGATGGAGCACTTCAGAGGGATGGAGCACTTCAGAGGGATGGAGCACTTCAGAGGGATGGAGCACTTCAGAGGGATGGAGCACTTCAGAGGGATGGAACACTTCAGAGGGATGGAGCACTTCAGAGGGATGGAGCACTTCAGAGGGATGGATGTGTTCAGAGGGATGGAGCACTTCAGAGGGATGGAGCACTTCAGAGGGATGGAACACTTCAGAGGGATGGAGCACTTCAGAGGGATGGAACACTTCAGAGGGATGGAGCACTTCAGAGGGATGGAGCACTTCAGAGGGATGGAGCACTTCAGAGGGATGGAGCACTTCAGAGGGATGGAGCACTTCAGAGGGATGGAGCACTTCAGAGGGATGGAGCACTTCAGAGGGATGGAGCACTTCAGAGGGATGGAGCACTTCAGAGGGATGGAGCACTTCAGAGGGATGGAGCACTTCAGAGGGATGGAGCACTTCAGAGGGATGGAGCACTTCAGAGGGATGGAACACTTCAGAGGGATGGAACACTTCAGAGGGATGGAGCACTTCAGAGGGATGGAACACTTCAGAGGGATGGAACACTTCAGAGGGATGGAACACTTCAGAGGGATGGAACACTTCAGAGGGATGGAACACTTCAGAGGGATGGAGCACTTCAGAGAGATAGTAAGATTCATCCTGGACCTTGGACCAAGAGAACATGTAGGCCAGGATGAATTACAACAGTTGGATATGTTGAATGTTGAAGACAGAGTAAAACAACTGAAGCTAAATCATGTTTATAAAATTGCTCACAAACAGTGTCTAGAATATCTTGCTGTCAGTTTCTGTATAATCCTCCGGGTTTAGCGCTTCCCCCTTGATTATAATAATAATTGCTGTCAGTTTCGTCAAGGTTGGGAACCAAAGCAATCATAGTACTAGGGGGAGAGAACAATCATAGTACTAGGGGGAAAGAACAATCATAGTACTAGGGGGAGAGAACAATCATAGTACTAGGGGGAGAGAACAATCATAGTACTAGGGGAAGAGAACAATCAGAGTACTAGGTGGAGAGAACAATCATAGTACTAGGGGGAGAGAACAATCATAGTACTAGGGGGAGAGAACAATCATAGTACTAGGGGAGAACAATCATAGTACTAGGGGGAGAGAACAATCATAGTACTAGAGGGAGAGAACAATCATAGTACTAGGGGGAGAGAACAATCATAGTACTAGGGGAAGAGAACAATCATAGTACTAGGGGGAGAGAACAATCATAGTAGGGGGAGAGAACAATCATAGTACTAGAGGGAGAGAACAATCATAGTACTAGGGGGGGAACAATCATAGTACTAGAGAACAATCATAGTACTAGGGGGAGAGAACAATCATAGTACTAGGGGGAGAGAACAATCATAGTACTAGGGGGAGAGAACAATCATAGTACTAGGGGAAGAGAACAATCATAGTACTAGGGGGAGAGAACAATCATAGTACTAGGGGGAGAGAACAATCATAGTACTAGGGGGAGAGAACAATCATAGTACTAGGGGAAGAGAACAATCATAGTACTAGGGGGAGAGAACAATCATAGTACTAGGGGGAGAGAACACAACTTTGTAGTACCCACAGTTAGTGGCCAGGCTTCAAGCACCTTTTATTGTACAGCAATAAAGGAATGGAACAGACTACCCGCACATGTCAAAGCCAGTCATAGCATGAACCAGTTCAAGAAGAGTGCCAAAAGGTGTCTGATAAAAATAGCTACAGAAAGGGAGGGGAATGAGTTTTTATTTTTTAGCTAACACACATGTAATTTTACCTTATTCCTAGTAATGACCCTCGTATTGTAGATAGTCTTTTTAGTATGATAATAAGATGTTAACTCCATTATAGAATAATAATAAGATATTATAACCTTTATATTATAATAATAAGGTAAAAGGACCCCAATCAATCAAAGAGGCCCAGTGGATATTCATTGTTCTCAAGCACTGCATTATGATGTCTAGCATTTTTATAATTGCATGGTTTGTGCTTTTACTTGGTTTGAATCCCAATTGGCAGGGGTTGAGTATGTTGCATGATGATAGTAAAGAGTATAATTACTTTTGGATTAATTTTTCGAAGATTTTGAATAACAATAGCAGGTTAGATGTAGGTTTGTAATTATTTATGTTGGGTGGGTCTCCTCCTTTGTGTGTTGAGGTAACCCATGTTTTAAGTATTACTGGGATTGTGTAAGTTTCTGATGATTTGTTGACCACTGTTGCAATGGTGGATGAAAGCACATTAGCTGTTATTTTGATCAGTAGCGGTAGTATTTGTGCTAAGATTCCTTATTTATTTTTCAGTGAGTTTATTATCAAAGATACCTCAGATGGATCAGCTGGAATAAGGTAGAGGGAGTTCAGAAAACTTCCAACAAGGTAGTCACCTGCTCGAAGACTGGTAGAGAAGAAATCATCTAATATATTGACTGTTTCAGAAGGTTAGATATATGTATGGTTCATTGAGTTTGGTTAGGCCAGTATCTCTGGTTTTGGTGTTTTTTCCAGAACAGAGGATTTGTGGAAGTGTGTTCTAGATGTTCTTCACATCACTTCTCATTTCATTAACCTTCTAGCACAATAGAGCTGTTTAGACTTCCTTATTAGTTTGGTAATACTGATGCATAGTGTTTGGTTTGTTCTTTAGTTATTAAGCCCAATTCGTACTGTTTTTCATAGTTATATTTTTATGAATGGACTTGAGGATACTATTTATTACCCAGGGGTTACCCAGTCTTTACTGTGATCTGCTTAATTTTAGTAGGGTAATGTCTACTGTAAAGGCTTTGTATTTTTTTTTTTTTTTGGGGGGGAGAAGAATCACCAGTGCTCCTGTCACCAGTAATGTATGTGTGTGCCAGTTAATGTAACTTACTGCTGCAGTAAAGTTATTAATGATGTCTCATCATGGAAACAAAACGAGATCATATTAGTTTCAAGTGGTAGATATATATGTTGGTTATGGGGAAGGTGGGGTAGTGATTAGTAGCAGTGTCTGTGATTATCCCTGCTTCGAGGGGAGCTATTATGTTAGTCCAGATATGGTCAGTTGAGGTTACACTTCTCTTGTTGTTTCTTGTTGGTTTAGTTATTGCTGGTTATAGTTTGTTTAGTTATAGCTGTTACTTGAGAGTCCTTGGCTAGAACAAGGTTAAAGTTGAAATACTGATCACAACGGGGTGATCACAATGCTATGCTCTGTTTTTGAGAGAATACTAAATTGAAAGAGAAGAAATTGAACCTTTTTTTTTTTTGGCAAAATATTAGTCTCGAGAAATTGCAGTCTGTTCTATGGGGATGTGAGTGATCAGAGTGATCTTATTTCTTGTTCATGCTGATACAAACAAGTCTGGACAACAGTTTCCTTGGTTTCTTGAGGTGTGAAATTCTTACAGTTTTTAATAGTTTTGTTAAGTATCCAGTAAGTTTTCCCTGCTAGTTTCTATGGTGCACTTCCTATTGTAGATGTGATGGGATAGAGAAGAATGATTCACTTTTATTATTATAGGAAGATCTTAAATGAGTACAAGGTGAGGATTAGAGGGAAGTTGGCAACAGGTTACAGAATTACAAGGTGGCAACAGAGAGGATTAGAGGGAAGTTGGCAAGAGAGTACAAGGTGAGGATTAGAGGGAAGTTGGCAACAGAGTACAAGGTGAGACTCACAAAATCGCAATGACACAATTGCAAAGAAACCATACCATGGGCGGGTTAAGAACCCGTGATCAGAGAGTCATAAAACTCCACACCAATGCATTAGCCACTGGACCAGCAAGTGACAACAAGAGTCATCCAATTAGGTATATTTATACACCATAGGAAGGTTAGCATAGGCACCACTGTGACTACAAATGCAAGCTTTTACAGACAAATCTCCAGCTAGTATGGTGCAGGTTCTAAACCTGCCTGTTGTATGGTATGTTTGCAATCATGTCATTATGATTTCATGAGTCATGTTGACGGCTTTAAGGGGACTTAAGCTAGAGTTCGTCATGTCTATGCTAGCTTTCTAGGTTGTTTTCAGGACTAGAAGTAGCTTGAAATTGACAAAAATATTCTATTTTTGTCAATTTTTCTGAGGACTGGTAAGGTCCCCCTAACCCCCTGCTCTGTTTTATGGGTTTTTAATAATAGTTCAGATTCAATTATTGGGATGCCATAAACCGTGACCAATAATTCCTGGTTATATTTTGTTATCCAAGAAATAGAGTAAATCTTTATTTTTTGTGATTATGAATTTAACATGGAAAGCAAGTTTAATAAAGAATGGTGCTGGGAATGTGAATAATGAACAGGGAAAATTTTGTTTTAGTGCCAAGAATATCTACATTGAATATTTTGGACTGTGTTTATAAATTGTCATTTTTTATTTTTGTGTAAACTTGGCCAGATTACCGATTTCTGTGGACTTTATAGTGTAGTTGTAATAGTTGAATGGCAGTTCTTTGTGCTCAAACACTGACTTTTTTGGGTCATCCCAGGTTCCCTACACATATACTGCTATGTATGATAATCTATGTAACTATTTGTGTATACCTGAGTAAACTTACTAGTAATATTGAATTTGGTTGAATGGAAGAGTGGAATTGTCTTAAACTAGAACTCAAGTTGGGTGAATTGCTAATGTGCAAATTGTACCAGGTTCACAAACTTTGCATCTGTGTAAAACTCTAAGTTTTCCATCAAATTTCATACTTTTCAAGTCATTACCTTCAGTAAAAATTATCTTCCATTTCGGAAGATTTTTTTCCTTTAAAAAAAAAATGGACACTGAGAGCATTATTAATTATGGGAGTGTGGACAGTGATAAGTCTACATGTACTAGCACAGTACATGTACTAGCACAGTACATGTACTAGCACAGTACATGTACTAGCACAGTACATGTACTAGCACAGTACATGTACTAGCACAGTACATGTACTAGCACAGTACATGTACTAGCACAGTACATGTACTAGCACAGTACATGTACTAGCACAGTACATGTACTAGCACAGTACATGTACTAGCACAGTACATGTACTAGCACAGTACATGTACTAGCACAGTACATGTACTAGCACAGTACATGTACTAGCACAGTACATGTACTAGCACAGTACATGTACTAGCACAGTACAATGCAGTAGAGTACAGTACGATAATTTTATTATTTTTTCCGGTGGATAAATGAAGTAACAGATGTACAGTAAAGTAAAGTATTGGTGTGTGGTTTAGTGGTGATGTAGAATAATTTATTGTGACTCAGAGGAACTTTACAGTAACAATGTAGATGGTGTGGCAGACACTGGTAGATGGTTCATCAGGTATAGATGGTGTGGCAGACACAGGTAGATGGTTCATCAGTTGTAGATGGTGTGGCAGACACCGGTAGATGGTTCATCAGTTGTAGATGGTGTGGCAGACACCGGTAGATGGTTCATCAGGTATAGATGGTGTGGCAGACACCGGTAGATGGTTCATCAGGTATAGATGGTGTGGCAGACACCGGTAGATGGTTCATCAGTTGTAGATGGTGTGGCAGACACACAGGTAGATGGTTCATCAGTTGTAGATGGTTCATCAGTCATCAGGTATAGATGGTGTGGCAGACACAGGTAGATGGTTCATCAGTTGTAGATGGTGTGGTTCATCAGTTGTAGATGGTGTGGCAGACACAGGTAGATGGTTCATCAGTTGTAGATGGTGTGGCAGACACAGGTAGATGGTTCATCAGGTATAGACAGGTAGATCAGTTGTAGATGGTGTGGCAGACACCGGTAGATGGTTCATCAGTGGCAGACACAGGTAGATGGTTCATCAGTTGTAGTAGATGGTGTGGTTCATCAGACACAGGTAGATGGTTCATCAGTTGTAGATGGTGTGGCAGACACTGGTAGATGTAGATGGTGTGGTGTGGCAGACACAGGTAGATGGTTCATCACAGTAGATGGTGTGGCAGACACAGGTAGATGGTTCATCAGTTGTAGATGGTGTGGCAGACACAGGTAGATGGTTCATCAGTTGTAGATGGTGTGGCAGACACAGGTAGATGGTTCATCAGTTGTAGATGGTGTGGCAGACACAGGAAGATGGTTCATCAGGTATAGATGGTGTGGCAGACACAGGTAGATGGTTTATCAGATTTAGATGGTGTGGCAGACACAGGAAGATGGTTCATCAGGTATAGATGGTGTGGCAGACACAGGTAGATGGTTTATCAGATTTAGATGGTGTGGCAGACACAGGAAGATGGTTCATCAGATTTAGATGGTGTGGCAGACACAAGTAGATGGTTTATCAGATTTAGATGGTGTGGCAGACACAGGTAGATGGTTTATCAGATTTAGATGGTGTGGCAGACACAGGAAGATGGTTCATCAGATTTAGATGTTGTGGCAGACACAGGTAGATGGTTCATCAGTTGTAGATAGCAGACACAGGTAGATGGCAGATTTAGACAGGTAGATGGTTTATCAGATTTAGATGGTGTGGCAGACACAGGAAGATGGTTCATCAGATTTAGATGGTGTGGCAGGAAGATGGTTCATCAGATGGTTCATCAGATACAGATGTTTACTTGAGATGAACAGCAGCATTGAAGCTCTTTGTTTACACTCCATATTTAATACCACCATTAAAATTGTACAGTAAGGCCCCACTTATACGGCGGGTTAGGTTCCAGGCTATCGTTGGAAAGCAGACATTGCCGGAAAGCAGAACTCCATTTTTTCCATTTATAAATGCATATAAATGCCAGACAACAAGTTTACACTAAATTATATTAAGTTAGTAATAGAACTAGGTATTAAAAACACACAAAGTAAAATACATACACAGTACATTCATTACTTATCTTAAAGTATTTGTAATCTTAATGTAAGGTGAGAGGTGAGTAGTACTTATTTGTAGGAAGTCAGGTGTAGGTAGCCCTGGCTCCCATCTCATACTTAATATACAACATATAAACAGCCCAGAGAGTTAAAATATACATACAGTACACTCATTATTTACCTTAAAATATGTGTAGTCTTTATGTAGGAAGAGAGGTGAGTAGTATTTATTTGTAGAAAGTCAGTGTAGGTAGCCGATAGGTGTAGACCGCCTGGGCTACACCTACTGGCTACCTACACTGTGACCCAGAACCATATTATTAGCATTGACATCCCTTGTTCACTGAATTTAATCATTTCTAACTACCTTTAGATGCCATCATAAATGAAGGGAGAAGTAATGAATAATTCATGCCAAAAATTGTAAACAAAAGTGGAGTGGGGGAGTGGATGGACGAAACACAGATTCATACACGTTTTCTCTGCTGCCTGCCCAGAGAAAACGTAATGTTGTCCCTCTGCCCAGCTACTACATAGGTCCACAAGTATTATTATCATAGTACATATAAATTATGCAATAAATGCCAGACAACAAGTTTACACTAACTTATATTAAGTTAACAATAAAAATAGGCATTTAAAACACAATAAAAGGTAAGATACACACTTATTACTTACCTTAAAATATTAATATTAATGTGAGAGGTGAGTGGCAGGGTATTTATTGAATAAAATCAGAATGGCACACCATCATCCTCTAACTTGGCACTTAAAGCAAGAGGCTTACGACGCCTCTTTTTGTCACAGCTAAGCTTAGACGCCATCGTCAATGAGAGCCATTTAGTCAACGAAAGAGTAAATGACAGAGAGAAAGAGATAGAGTTCCAACAATGTAAGAACACAAACTGAACAGGTAGTGGGCAATCACATGGTCAGGCAAAATAAATGCGTATTAATATGTGTCTACTTTTAGTTCATTCACATACTTTTGTAAGAGTTTGTAAAACTTTTGCCTTACAATATTTTTTATTATAATAATAATAATTACCTCACAATACAAATACTCTTACTTTGTGCACAAGTTAGTTCAGAATAAACAAACAGCAACACTCCCAATCTCATGCAACACACCATTTTTAGAGTGAATGAAGATACTATTACTATTATCATAATTAAAAAGCACTAAACCCACAAGGGTTGTGAATTACTATATTTAGAGTGAAGGCATACAAAACTAATATTTTTCTACAGTTATCTCCCAGTGTTTGACTAGAGAAAACATAATTCTTCCGATACTACCTACACAGCCGCTTTGTAAACAAATCTTATACGTCAGTTTTTATTCTGTTAGTGTGTATAATGTTTATATGCTGTGAAACGTGTTTCTTATATAATTCTGAGGAAAATATCATAGATGGATTAATGAAAAGATTAATATTAATGTAAAATAAGACATTTGATGTGCCCAAGAGTGATTATTATGTAGTATTGGCATCATGAGTAAAGAGATTATTAGTGATTTTAATGTGTACCTGCACACCAGCACAGTGTGTAAATATATTTAGGTACACCTACCATCCGACTTACGACCTGCTCGACATACGACCATTCGACTTATGACCGTGTTTTCTATGCCAAATTTTTGGGAAATAAACAACTGTCTGTTGTACACAGTGTTTATCCTAAACCTTTCAGTATAAAATACAGTACTAACAGCATAAAAAGTAAAGTAAAAAATTAAATACCAAAATAAAACAATAAAATAAAGTCATTACAAAACCGTGATGTTCATATTCAGTAGTAAGGTTTAACTAACGTCCATTTTGACTTACGACCAGTTTGTCGGAACCGATCTCGGTTGTAAGTCGGATGATACCTGTACAGGTACACATAAGTATAATTATCAGAGTACATATAAAATATGCCCCGTTAAAACGTTGAGAGGCCCTCTCCTAAACTCGTTCTCAGGGTTGATAATATTTTGGAAAAAAAAAAAATTTTCTTATGAAATGACAGAGAATATTTTCCCGATCATAATGACACCAAAAGTATGAAATTTGATGGAAAAGTTACGGAATTAAGCTCTCGCAAAGTTAGCGGTCTCAACGAAGTTGACCCATCGGCAATTTCACCCACTTTGAGCTCTGCTTTTGGCCAATTTCAGTGTACTAGTCGACAAAAATCATATCTATTTCACTAGAACTCCATCTTTTCTATCGAAGGAATACAAGAAATCACCCATTTACTGATTTCAAATATGCAATAAAGTGGTCAGAAATTGGCAATTTTGCCAATTACACACAGATTTCAGAAGATGGCAATTTCCAAATAGGGTCCAGAATAAGCAAGACAGACATTCCTGACACTAAAATAACATTTTTGCTGTTCATTAGTTATGTCCCCAGGCGCCTCTTACATCTCTTTTGCTTTTGATTTTGAATTTTTATTCTCACAAAAAATAGAAGATTTACTGTTATGCAGACTACTGCATTAGTGTAGAAATGGTGTCAAAATGGTATAAATAATATCAGTGCACTTGTGAAAGAATATTAGACTCACCAGTTGACATGTATTGGACGCTTGACATGATTTGTTTACTTTTGAAATTTGGTAAAAATAGAACGTTTCTGCTACTTTGAGCTCAATTTCAAGGTACTTTTCATTAAGACACCAATCAAAATCATCTCTGTTTCTGTAATATGTCTTCCATTCTATAAAATGAGATCAGGAAAACTAGAATACCACCATAAATACCATACGATAATACACTGCAAAGTCACTTTTAATCCTAAAACACGGTCGGAGTTTGTTTTTTCTCATTGTGCACTGTGTGCTGCAGGATTTTTTTGTACTGTGCATACTGACAACATAGACCCATTCTTTCATATGTAGGCCTACCAGCTTTCTCTCACTAGATTTGAAGGCGCTAGAGTTTAGGCATTCTAGTACAAGAATAACCATGGTGTGTAAGCCATACTAGTACGTCGGAAACCCTGAAAGGTTTAAAATACTTGAAATTTTGGAAAGTTCCCAGACATAACAGATGTAGTCACAGAGAATGTAAAAAACCAGGTGAGGCATTCTGTATTTGAAAGACCGTTTGCCATATAGCAAATTTTTTTCATAATTTGACATCGCTGCATTAACAGTATGCCATAAAATGAAACACTGTATATAGTACTTGTATATAGTACTTGATATACAATTCTGTTTATAGTACGTACTTGTATTCTATGTACAGTGAGGTATGCTATAATATAACCACATAACAATGAAAAATATAATATAAAATTGTGAAAAATGCATAAATGTGCATCTAAACTCTAGAAATAAAGAATACCATTAACACTTGTAATAAAACAAATTAGTACAAAAATAATAAAAAAATACTGTATTTTATCCTAGTTTCATGTTGCTGAACTTGCAGGACAGGAGGCAGAGGAGAGAATTAATGTTTATGTAAATATTTGTTGTGTAAATTGTTTGTTACAACATACCTCACTGTATGTGGTGTAATCTTTATTTATATTCAACAGCTGCAGAATCAGTAAATAAGAGAAGCATATTTAGAAACTGAAAAATTTCAGTTGTAGCAATGAGAAAAATTTGGTATTCATAATTCATGATGCCCATGGAACATAAACCTGCAAATTAACCCTTAAACTGTCCAAACATAGATCTATGCTCACTCGAGTAGCACTCCGAACGTAAATCTACCTTTTTTTACACAAGAAAGCATGTAAAATCGAACATAGATCCACATTCGGAGCGCCACGCGAGCGAGTGTAGATCTACATTTGGACAGTTTAAGGGTTAACCTTTCTTTATTTATAATAAATAATTGTCTGTATTAAGTACAATTAAAGATGTTTATCCCAACACAGGGAGCATTACATCCAGTACCCATTGATTACCAAACACAAGCAACTTGCTGCCTGGTCCCACTGCTGGACCACTGACCACAGGCAACATCTTGGCCAGTCCCACTGCTGGACCACTGACCACAGGCAACATCTTGGCCAGTCCTACTGCTGGACCACTGACCACAGGCAACATCTTGGCCAGTCCCACTGCTGGACCACTGACCACATCGCACTCAGTTCCACTGACAGCAAAGTTTCACTCAAGGGCCATTGAGGATGGTAAGTTAATTTTTATATTTGGATATTTTCACTCATTTATATCTGAAAAGGTAGAGCTCCAGCTCTTGATACCTGCCTTTGCTCATCATTTATTTGTAAGGTAATCATTAGATATAAATATTTCTTATAATAATGATATTTTGATTTGACATGATACAGTAGACCCCCGACCAATGAAGGCATCATCTAACGAAAAAATCGCCCAACAAAGCGTTTTAACATAAAAATTTTGGCCCGACCAACGATGAAAAACTCGACTAATAGCATTCGTCCCAAATGTGTCTGCCTGTCTGTCCAGCTGAGCGCGCCTCAGCTGTCCTGCCTTCACCTAGTGTGCCATTGTTTACAAGCTAGGGTGGCCGGTTTCACGCAGCATGGGCCCTTCCATGTACAGAGTATGCGGGGGTTGTGTGAACAACACACAGTGCTAATTGCATTTTACTGAGATGTTTCGCCCACCAGGGACTTTATCAATTCTCTCTCGTGGGCGAAACGTCTTGTTTTTTTGAAAAGATTCAGCCTGACACACGGAGTGTCATAGAGGTTTTTGTGCCTAGTGTTGTGTCTGAGCCCTATTGCAACTGTCAAGAAAGCATTTCAGGTTGGGATTTATATTAGAATTGATTGTTCTGTAAATGTGGGTTGCACAATAGATCGAGTGAATATTTTGTATATTGATTTTGTATATTGAGTAGGTATAGGTCTTTGAAGAGTGGGAGGTTGTGTTGTCTAGCAGTGGATTGTGTGATTGTTTGCACTGTGGCTTTATGTTGTATTATTGATTTTAGGCGGTTTTTCTTTGTGGAACCCAGGGCACAAATACCATAGGTGAGGTATGGATAGATCAGTGATTAGTATAGTATAAGTAGTGCTGTTTGTGGTACATAGTAATGTATCTTTGAGAGGATGCCAACTGTTTTAGAAACTTTGTTATGTGTTTAATTTCAGGTTATTATCAAGGTGCAGACCCAGGAATTTTCCATCATTATGTTGAGCAATAAGGGTGTTGTTCAGCATAATGTTTAGTTGGACCTCACTTGCTCTAATCCCAAACATAATGTTAAAAGTTTTGTCTATATTAAGTGTGAGTTTACTGACACTCAGCCTGGTTGCTATTTTTGCAAGTTATTCATTAACAATAGTGTTGAGCGAGGCTAGATTTGAGTGGGAGATGACAAAAGTCATGTCGTCAGCAAAGATAATAGACATAAGTTGTTGTGATGTGTTTGTAATATCATTTATGTATAAAAGGAAAAGGAGGGGGCCAAGAATGTTACCTTGTGGTACACCAGTGTCCAGGGGTCTTGTTGAGGAGGTTGTGTCATTGACAGAGACGTATTGCTTTCTATTAGTTAGGTAGGACTTGATAAATGCAGTTCCATGGCCTCTTATACCATAATGATCAAGCATGAGGAGTAGGATGCTCTGATCTACTGTATCAAAAGCTTTCTTGAGGTCAATAAAGAGTCCAGTGCTGTGTAAAGTAGGTCTAGCATTTTTATTATTGTGTTATTTGTGCTTTTGTTTCTCCTGAAGCCAAACTGGCATGGGTTAAGGATGCTTTGTGATGTTATGAAGGAGTATAAATATGCTTTAGTATATGAGTTTCTCAAAGATTTTGGAAAGTAAAGGCAAGTTTGATATTGGTGTATAATTGTTTACATCTGCTGGGTCACCACCTTCGTGTACTGGTGTAATCCTTGCTAGCTTGAGTGATGCCAAGAAAGTGTTGGTTTCTAGTAATTTGTTAGAGAGTAATGCAATGGTGGTTGAAAGGATTCGAGCCGCTCATTTATAGAGTAGTAGTGGTGCTTGGGTTACATTTTCTGATTTGTTTTTTAAAGAGTTAATAATTATGGTAACCTCAGTGGGCTGTGTTGGTGTAAGATAGAGGGATGTTGGGAAGTTTCCACCTAGATAATTATTAACTCAGTCATTGTCAGTTGGAATTTTACTGGTGAGATTTGATCCTGTGATTGAGAAGCCATTTAACTTGTTAGTTGTATCAGTAGGCTGGAGTTTCAGCTTGTTTCATTTAGTACAATATTACTGTGTTCAGTTTGTGGTGCCCAGGATCTGAGAGTGTTTTCCAGGTCTTTTTTGTGTCTCCTTTCATTTCAGTAAATCTATTAGAATACTATAGTTCCTTGAAATTTCTGATTAATTTGGTGAGGACTGATGTATAGTGTTTGATAAATTGTTTAGTTATTAATTTCATATTGATGGATCTTAGGATGCTGTTAGTAAGCCATGGACAACTTAGTATTGTATTGGTGATCTGTTTAGTTTTAATGGGACAATGTTTGTTATATTATCTTTGAATTTTGTTTAGAAATATCTCTACCCATTCATTGATACCAACAACATCAAAAATTCTGTGAGAGAGTCAACTGAGCTTAGTTCAGCAGTGAAGTTACTTATTGATGCTTCATCATGGAGTCGAAAGGAGAACTTATTATATTCCATTGATTGTTTACATATGTTTGTTAGGAGGAAAGTTGTGTAGTGGTCAGTAGTGTTGTCCATGATTATCCCCACTCTAAGGGGGGCTAGTATGTTTGTCCATATATGGTCAATTATGGTTGCACTCCTCTCAGTCTTGTTGATTTTGTAATTGCTGGTATGAGTAGTGTATTGTTCATATTGTTAATGAAGTCAACCTTGAGCTAACAGCATTAACCTTGACCTAACATATGACCAACAACAGGTTGGTCATCTGTTAGGTCAAGGTTGATGCTGAAGTCTCCTGCTAGTAGTAGGTGGTGCTTATTTATTTGTGTATCTGTAATCAATGTTTTTAGTTTATCACTAAAGGCTGGGATATTAATATGAGGCATCCTGTATATGGCCCAAATTGCTATAGGTTTTTAATTTTTTTTACAGAGAAGTTTGTGAATATATATTCACCATACTCATCATTGAAAGATATGGTGTTGCTACATGATAGTTCATTAGAATAACATATGGCAATATTTCCCACAATTTGTTCTGGTCTGCAGTTATGGATTGCTGTGTATCCTGGTAGTGTGTAGATGTCTATTGTGTCTTGCTTAAGCCAGGTTTCAGTAAGAATAATACAGGAGAAGGTTGTCTTTAATGAATCTAAGAGTGCCAGGAGGTCATCATAGTGTTTACTTAGGATCTAATATTGTAATTCAAAATTGTAATATATCTGTCATTGCTTAGGACAGTACTGGCTTCCGTTTCTTTGTAGTAAAGGCAATTGGTTTCAGTTCAATGGTGGCTGGGATTTAGATTATATAGGTTCAGTTCAGAGATGATGTCAGCATTGAGCATTCGGGGTTAACTGATAAATATTTAAATGATAGTGAATTGCAGAAATGTAATAAAGGGTAATATTAATGCCTGTAAAAATGGGTTGATTGAACAATAATGGTGTAAGTGTATATTGTTTCAGTAGATTATAGAACCTAATAGACATATAGTGAAATAATAATAGTAAAATATAATGTGCTATTAAGACTAAGTATATCAATAGCACCTAACAGTTATTGCACTAATGTTATAATTAACTTTATACAGTAGACAGTAAGAAAAAAAATAGGTTTTAAAATAGTAGTACCTAACTTTGTTTTGTATTGCACTAACTATATTATAGACTGCATACACTAGACAGCAAAAAATATACAGTGGACCCCCGCATAACGATATTAATCCGTTCATGAGAGCTCATTGTTATGCGAAATTATCGTTATGCGAATGAATTTTCCCCATAAGAAATAATGGAAATCAAATTAATCCGTGCAAGACACCCAAAAGTATGAAAAAAAATTTTTTACCACATGAAATATACATTTTCCTACACACAAAGAGAAGGATACATGCACAATAGTAGAGTAGTACATGCACAGTATATATTGTGCATGTACTACTCTACTAAATGAAGAATAAATGACACTTACCTTTATTGAAGATGCAGCAATGACTGATGAGACACTGTGTCCTGGGAGTGCCTTTTCCTCCTGAGTACTGTAGGTCCTGTTTGGCATTTTCTTCCAGAACAGGCCTTATCACACTGTGTATGCCACTACGATTCTTAAATCTCTCAAACCAACCTTTGCTGGCTTTAAATTCACCAATATGAGCACTAGTTCCAGGCGTTTTTCCCTGTTCACCTGGGTGTTAGTCAACTGGTGTGGGTTGCATCCTGGGAGACAAGATTAAGGACCCCAATGGAAATAAGTTAGACAGTCTTCGATGACACTGACTTTTTTGGGTTATCCTGGGTGGCTAACCCTCTGGGGTTAATTGTTTCCTGGTATTCTCAATAAGCCACACCAGCAACGGTGCTACAGCAGCAGCAGCAACAGCAGCTGACAGTGCTACAGCAGCAGCAGCAGCAGCTGACAGTGCTACAGCAGCAGCAGCAGCAGCTGACAGTGCTACAACAGCAGCAGCAGCAGCTGACAGTGCTACAGCAGCAGCTGACAGTGCTACAGCAGCAGCAGACGATGGTACAGCAGCAGCAGACAGTACTACAGAAGCAGCAGCAGCAGATGGTACTACAGCAGCAGCAGCAGCTGACGGTGGTACAGCAGCAGCTGACAGTGCTACAGCAGCAGCAGCTGACAGTGCTACAGCAACAGTAGCAGCTGACAGTGCAGCAGCAGCAGCAGCTGACAGCGCTACAGCATCACCAGACAATGCTATAGCAGCAACAGACGGTTCTACAACAGCAGCAGCTGATGGTGGTACAGCAGCAGCTGATGGTGGTACAGCAGCAGCAGCAGCTGATGGTGCTACAGCAGCAGCAGCAGCTGACAGTGTTGCAGCAGCAGCAGCAGCTGACAGTGCAGCAGCAGCAGCAGCTGACAGTGCTACAGCAGCAGCAGACAATGCTATAGCAGCAACAGACGGTTCTACAACAGCAGCAGCTGATGGTGGTACAGCAGCAGCAGCAGCTGATGGTGCTACAGCAGCAGCAGCAGCTGACAGTGTTGCAGCAGCAGCAGCAGCTGACAGTGCAGCAGCAGCAGCAGCTGACAGTGCTACAGCAGCAGCAAACGATGCTACAGCAGCAGCAGATGGTACTACAGCAGCAGCAGCAGCTGACGGTGATACAGCAGCAGCAGCAGCAGCTGATGGTGCTACAGCAGCAGCAGCAGCTGACAGTGCTACAGCAGCAGCAGCATCAGCAGTTGACCATGGTACCACAGTATTTCAATAATATTTCTCACCCTTTTTACCACAGGGTTGGCACTAGAAGCTTTCTTGGGGCCCATGGTCACTTATTTTGCAGATAAAATCACCAAAAACACTGTAATAATACGAAATGTTAGGATTGTATGCTTGGATGTTACCGCGGAGGCTGGCTTGTAAACAATGCCACCGGCGGAACAAGTGAGGCTGGCTCAGGCCGCACATTAGATGCGTCTCGGACGAATAGTGTTGAGCGGGTTTTTTAGCGGTATGCGAGGCAAAATCTTAGCGATAAAATGTATCGGTATGCGGATTTAACGTTATGTGATGCCAACGGTATGCGGGGGTCCACTGTATAATCATGTATCTCTCCCGCCTGCGTTCCATGGAATACAGGTTTAGGAACCTCAAGCGCTCCCAGTAATTGAGGTGTTTTATCTCCGTTATGCACGCAGTGAAGGTTCTCTGTACATTTTCTAGGTCGGCAATTTCACCTGCCTTGAAAGGTGCTGTTAGTGTGCAGCAATATTCCAGCCTAGATAGAACAAGTGACCTGAAGAGTGTCATCATGGGCTTGGCCTCCCTAGTTTTGAAGGTTCTCATTATCCATCCTGTCATTTTTCTAGCAGATGCGATTGATACAATGTTATGGTCCTTGAAGGTGAGATCCTCCGACATAATCACTCCCAGGTCTTTGACATTGGTGTTTTGCTCTATTTTGTGGCCAGAATTTGTTTTGTACTCTGATGAAGATTTAATTTCCTCGTGTTTACCATATCTGAGTAATTGAAATTTCACATCGTTGAACTTCATATTGTTTTCTGCAGCCCACTGAAAGATTTGGTTGATATCCGCCTGGAGCCTTGCAATGTCTGCAATGGAAGACACTGTCATGCAGATTCGGGTGTCATCTGCAAAGGAAGACACGGTGCTGTGGCTGACATCCTTGTCTATGTCGGATATGAGGATGAGGAACAAGATGGGAGCGAGTACTGTGCCTTGTGGAACAGAGCTTTTCACCATAGCTGCCTCGGACTTTACTCTGTTGACGACTACTCTCTGTGTTCTGTTAGTGAGGAAATTATAGATCCATCAACCGACTTTTCCTGTTATTCCTTTAGCATGCATTTTGTGCGCTATTACGCCATGGTCACACTTGTCGAAGGCTTTTGCAAAGTCTGTATATATTACATCTGCATTCTTTTTGTCTTCTAGTGCATCTATGACCTTGTCGTAGTGATCCAATAGTTGAGACAGACAGGAGCGACCTGTTCTAAACCCATGTTGCCCTGGGTTGTGTAATTGATGGGTTTCTAGATGGGTGGTGATCTTGCTTCTTAGGACCCTTTCAAAGATTTTTATGATATGGGATGTTAGTGCTATCGCTCTGTGGTTCTTTGTGTTGCTTTACTGCCCCCTTTGTGCTGTGGGGCTATGTCTCTTGTTTTTAGTAACTGTGGGATGACCCCCCATGTCCATGCTCCCTCTCCATAGGATGGAAAAGGCTCGTGATAGGGGCTTCTTGCAGTTCTTGATGAACACGGAGTTCGATGAGTCTGACCCTGGGGCAGAGTGCATGGGCATGTCATTTATCGCCTGTTCGAAGTCAATGGGCGTCAGGATAACATTGGATAACCAAATTCTGTTGCTCTCTCATAAAAAATTCATTTTGATCTTCGACTCTCAGTCTGGTTAGTGGCTTGCTAAAAACTGAGCCATAATGGGACTTGAGTAGCTCACTCATTTCCTTGCTGTCATCTGTGTAGGACCCATCTTGTTTAAGTAGGGGCCCAATACTGGGCGTTGTTCTCGACTTTGATTTGGCTTAGGAGAAGAAATACTTTGGGTTTCTTTCGATTTCATTATGGCTTTTAGTTCTTCCCGCGATTCCCGACTCCTATAAGATTCCTTTAGCTTAAGTTCGATGCTTGCTATTTCTCTGACCAGTGTCTCCCTACACATTTAAGACATATTGACCTCTTTTAGCTGCTCTGTTATTCTTTTCCGTCGCCTGTAAAGGGAGCGCCTGTCTTTCTATTTTACATCTACTCCTCCTTTTTCTTAGAGGAATAAGCCTTGAGCGTACATCGAGTGCCACCAAGTTAATCTGTTCTAGGCATAAGTTGGGGTCTGTGTTGCTTAGTATATCTTCCCAGCTTATATCGGTTAGGACTTGGTTTACTTGGTCCCACTTTATGTTTTTGTTATTGAAGTTGAATTTGGTGAAAGCTCCCTCGTGACTAATCTCATTATGTCGGTCTGGGGCTCCATGCATAAATGTCTGAACCTCAATTATGGTGTGATCTGAGTATATTGTTTTTGACATGGTGACATTTCTTATCAGATCATCATTGTTAGTGAAGGTGAGGTCTAGTGTATTCTCCAGTCTAGTAGGCTATATTATTTGCTGGTTTAAATTGAATTTTGTGTAGAGATTTAAAAGCTCGTGCGAGTGTGAGTTTTCATCAGAGCTGCCTCCTTGTGTTATTACTGCAACAATATTATTTGCTATATTCCTCCATTTTAGGTGCCTTAAGTTGAAATCCCCCAGGAGCAAGATGTTGGGTGCAGGAGCTGGAAGATTTTCCAGACAGTGGCCAATTTTTAACAGCTGTTCCTGGAATTGCTGGGATGTTGCATCCGGAGGCTTGTAGACTACCACAATGACTAGGTTTTGGTTCTCGACCTTTACTGCTAAAACTTCCACTACATCATTTGAGGCATTAAGCAGTTCTGTGCAAACAAGTGACTCTGCAATGTACAGGCCAACCCCCCCCTTTTGCCTGTTCACTCTGTCACATCTGTATAGGTTGTAACCTGAGATCCATATTTCGTTGTCCATGTGATCCTTTATGTGGGTCTCAGTGAAAGCCGTGAACATTGCCTTTGCCTCTGCAAACAGTCCACGGATGAAAGGTATTTTGTTGTTTGTTGCTGGCTTTAGACCCTGTATACGTATTTGCAAAGAAGAATGTCATCGGACTGGTGGTATTGTTGGTACTGGGGGGGATTTTTTTTCCGGCATTAGTATCTGTATCTGTTGGTTTGGAGTGGAGGCCATCGACTATTACCTGGAGTTTACCTGGAGAGAGTTCCGAGGGTCAACGCCCCCGCGGCCCGGTCTGTGACCAGGCCTCCTGGTGGATCAGCGCCTGATCAACCAGGCTGTTGCTGCTGGCTTGTACGAGCCACAGCCTGGCTGATCAGGAACTGACTTTAGGTGCTTGTCCAGTGCCAGCTTGAAGACTGCCAGGGGTCTGTTGGTAATCCCCCTTATGTGTGCTGGGAGGCAGTTGAACAGGATAACCCAGGAATGACTGGATTTGGTGTATGATTTCTGCCATTTCCTGCCAGTTTTTTTTCCTTCCTGGCACTAAAAAACCTCTCCCTCTTGAGTGGCTGTGGCTACCCAGGTTTTCCCATGGCCTGGATGTTTTGTATCTTTTTGTCCCCTTTAGATGGTGTGCCTGGCAATTTAAGTTATAGCACAGTCTTTCCTGTACTGAAGAGGTACACATTTCGGGGTGAAAAAGCTTACAGGAAGGGAGTTTGCATTTTCCTGTTGTCATATGGGCACGGCATTTTCTAGAGTGGTCATAGTTGCACGTGCCGTCTGTTTTTCCAGATTTCCCATGTCTGCAGATACCAAGTGCATAGTATGTGCACAGGCTTGGTTTCCATTTGCCTTGGGTTTCTGTGACTGTATTCCCTGTTGGTGCATGAGACTCACAAAATCGCAGTGACACAATTGCAAAGAAACCATGCCATGGACGGGTTAAGAACCAGTGATCAGAGTCATAAAACTACACACCAATGCATTAGCCACTGGACCAGCAAGTGACAACAAGAGTCATCCAACTAGGTATATTTATACGCCATAGGAAGGTTAGCATAGGCACCACTGTGACTACGAATGCAAGTTTTTACAGACAAATCTCCAGCTAGTATGGTGCAGGTTCTAAACCTGCCTGTGGTATGGTATGTTTGCAATCATGTCATTGTGATTTCATAAGTCATGTTGATGGCTTAGAGGGGACTTAAGCTAGAGTTAGTCATGTCTATGCTAGCTTTCTAGGTTGTTTTCAGGACTGGAAGTAGCTTGAAATTGACAAAAATATTCTATTGACAAAAATATTCTATTTTTGTCAATTTTCCTGAGGACTGGTAAGGTCCCCCTAACCCCCTGCTCTGTTTTATGGGTTTTTAATAGTTCTGATTCAATTATTGGGATGCCATAAACTGTGACCAATAATTCCTGGTTATATTTTGTTATCCAAGAAATAGAGTAAATCTTCATTTTTTGTGTGATTATGAATTTAACATGGAAGGCAAGTTTAATAAAGAATATTGCTGGGAATGTGAATAATGAGCAGGGAAAATTTTGTTTTAGTGCCAATAATATCTACATTGAATATTTTGGACTGTGTTTATAAATTGTCATTTTTTATTTTTTGTAAACTTGGCCAAATTACCGATTTCTGTGCACTTTATAGTGTAGGTGTAATAGTTGAATGGCAGTTCTTTGTGCTCAAACACTGACTTTTTAGGGTCATCCCAGGTTCCCTACACATTTTCTGCTATGTATGATAATCTATGTAACTACAGTGAACCCCCGGTTCACGATATTAATCCGTTCCTGAGTGCTCATCGTAAATCAAAATTATCGGAAAGCGAATCAATTTTCCCCATAAGAAATAATTGAAATCAAATTAATCCGTGCAAGACACCCAAAAGTATGAAAAAAAAAAAATTTTACTGCATGAAATATTAAGTTTAATGCAATTGAATAATTACAATAACAACAATAACAATTGAATAATAACAATAGAATAATTGACACTTACCTTTAATGAAGATCTGGTGATGATTGATGTGATGGGAGGAGGGGAGAGTGTTGAACCTATTGTTTAGAAGGGGAATCCCCTCCATTAGGACTTGAGGTAGCTTTTTCCTCCTGAGTAATGTAGGTCCTGCTTGGCAATTTCTTCAAAAACAGGCCTGTTTCGTCACAATTAAACACTTGTTCAGGTTTCAATCCTTCAGCCTCTATGTACTCCTTGAATTCATGCACATATTTTTCAGCCGCTTTGTGATCTGAACTGGCAGCCTCACCATGCCTAATCACGTTATGTATGCTACTACGAGGTAGTGAGGCAGACAATAACAAACTGATGCTGGTAGTCACTGGTGTGAGTAGTGAAGCAGACAGTAACAAACTGATGGTGGTAGTCACTTGTGTGAGTAGTGAGGCAGACAATAACAAACTGATGCTGGTAGTCACTGGTGTGAATAGTGAAGCAGACAATAACAAACTGATGCTGGTAGCCACTGGTTTGTTCATAAGAACAATGAAAATGTACGTGTCCAGGATGAACTTCCCATTAGACAAACTTGTTATTAACAAGAGTTGGTTTATTTTATCGAATGCACGACTGGACTGGATAGCTGTTTGATAGTGTATTTGGTCCACTTCATGGTTATTTTAATCAGAAATCCCAATAAATGTTGAGCCTTTGCCTGGCCAAATTTTTTTGACCTTTTTTTTAGCAAACATCTGCTTTATGGAGGTTCATTTTATGACATTTACTGAACTAGTCATTGCTCACATTAATGTTTGGAGGCAAAGGAGGCCTACTGGGCATCAATGTTTGGAGGCCTACTGGACTTTCCATGCTGGAATGTATGAGCCATTATTTCTACCTTCACTTGATACATTTCCCTCATCCCTACTATCTGTATGACCATGTTCTTGATTTTCTACCTTCACCTGATACATTTCCCTCATCCCTACTATCTGTATGACCATGTTCTTGATATTCTACCTTCACTTGAGAAGTTCACTGCTTAAAAATAACATATTGTGTACATCTGCAAAGAAAAGAATTTTTAATTATTACCTGTCATGTGTTGCTACAGTTTCACACATCAATGTTTACTCGAGATGAACAGCAGCATTGAAGCTCTCTGTTTACACTCCATATTTAATACCACCATTAAAATTGTACAGTGAGGCCCCATTTATATGGCGGGTTAGATTCCAGGCTATTGCCGGGAAGCAGACATCACCAAAAAACAGACATTGCTGGAAAGCTGAACACCATTTTTTCCATTTATAAATGTACATAAATGCCAGACAACAAGTTTACACTAAATTATATTAAGTTAGTAATAGACCTAGGTATTAAAAAACACAAAAAGCAAAATACATACACAGTACATTCATTACTTATCTTAAAGTATTTGAAATCTTAAAGTAAGGTGAGAGGTGAGTTGTACTTATTTGTAGGAAGTCAGGTGTAGCTAGCCTTGACTCCCCATCTCATACTTAACATACAATTTATAAAACAGCCCAGAGAGTTAAAATACACATACGTTAAACTACACATACCTTAAAATATGTATAGTCTTAATAAAGGAAGAGAGGTGAGTAGTATTTATTTGTAGGAAGTCAGTGTAGGTAGCTGATAGGTGTAGCCCACCTGGGCTACACCTACTGGCTACCTACATTGTGACCCACAGCCATATTATTAGCATTGACATAACTTGTTCACTGAATTTAATTGTTTCTAACTACCTTTAGATGCCATCATAAATGAAGGGAGAAGTAATGAATAAGTCATGCCGAAAATTGTAAACAAAAGCGGAGTGGGGGAGTGGCTGGGCTAAACGCAGATTCATATACATTTTCTCTGGTGCCTGACCAGAGAAATCGTAATGTTGTCCCACCGCCCTGCTATCACACAGGTCCACAAGTATTATTATCAGAGCACATGTAAAATATGCAATAAATGCCAGACAACAAGTTTACACTAACTTATATTAAGTTAACAATAGAAACTGGCATTAAAAACACAATAAAAGGTAAGATACACACACTGTATACTTATTACTTACCTTAAAATATAATATTAATGTGAGAGGTGAGTGGCAGGGTATTTATTGAATAAAATCAGAATGGCACACCATCATCCTCTAACTTGGCACTTAAAGCAAGAGGCTTACGACTCCTCTTTTTGTCACAGCTAAGCTTAGACGCCATCATCAATGAGAGCCAACTAGTCAACAAAAAAGTAAATGAGAGAGAGAAAGAGATACAGAGTTCCGACAATGTAAGAACACAAACTGAACAGGTTGCGGGTAGTCACATGGTCAGGCAAAATAAATATGTAGTAATGTGTGTGTCTACTTTTATTTCATTCATGTACTTTTGTAAGAGTTTGTAAAACTTTTACCTTACAATATTTTTTATTATAATAATAATAATTACCTCACAATACAAATATTCTTACTTTGTGCACAAGCTAGCTCAGGATAAACAAACAGCAACACTCCCATTCTCATGCAACACACCATTTTTAGAGTGAATGAAGATATTATTACTATTATCATAATAAAAAAGCTCTAAACCCACAAGGATTGTGAATTGCTATATTTAGAGTGAAGGCATACGAAATGAATATTTTTCTACAGTTATCCCCTAGTTTTTGACTAGAGAAAACGTAATTCTTCCGACACTACCTACACAGCCTGTTTTTAAATAAATCTCATATGTCAATTTTTATTCTGTTAGTGTATGTATCATGTTTATATGCTGTGAAATGTGTTTCTTATATAATTTTGAGGAAAATATCATAGATGAATTAATGAAAAGGTCAATATTAATGTAAAATAAGACATTTGATGTGCCAAGAGTGACTATTTTTATGTAGTATGTATTGGCGTCATGAGCAGAGAGATTCTTAGTGATTTTAATGTGTACCTGCACACCAGCACAGTGTGTAAGTATATTTAGGTACACCTACCATCCGACTTACGACCTGCTCGATATACGACCATTCAACTTACGACTGTGTTTTCTATGCCAAATTTCTGGGAAATGAACAACTGTCTGTGTTGCACACAGTGTTTATCCTAAACCTTTCAGTATAAAATACATTACTAACAGCATAAAAGTAAAGTAAAAAATTAAATACTAAAATAAAAAATAAAAGTCATTACAAAAATGTGATGTTGATATTCAGTAGTAAGGTTCAACTTACGTCCATTTCGACTTATGACCGGTTTGCCGGAATGGAACTTGGTTGTAAGTCAGATGGTACCTGTACAGGTAGATATAAGTATAATTATCAGAGTATATGTAAAATACACAATAACTTTAACCCTTTCAGAGTCGAGAGGCCCTCTCCGAAACTCTTTCTCAGGTTCAAAAATTTTTTGGAAAAAAAATTATTTTTTCTTATGAAATGATAGAGAACCTTTTTCTGATCATAATGACACCAAAAGTATGAATTTTGATGGAAAACTTACAGAATTATGCTCGCAAAGTTAGCAGTCTCGACGATGTTGACGCATCGGCGATTTCACCCACTTTGAGCCCTGTTTTCGGCCAATTTCAGTGTACCAGTAGACGAAAGTCATATCTATTTCACTAGAACTCCATCTTTTCTGTTGACTGTGTACAAGAAACTACCCATTTCCCAATTTCAAGTATCTAATAAAGTGGTCAGAAATTGGCAATTTTACCAATTTCACACAAATTTCAGAAGATGCCAATTTCCAAACAGGGTCCAGAATAAGCAAGACACATTTCTGGCACTAAAATAACATTTTCTCTGTTCATTAGTTATGTCCCCAGGCCCCTCTTACATCTCTTTTGCTTTCCACTTTGAATTTTTATTCTCAAAACAAATAGAAGATTTACTGTTATGCAGACTACTGTATTAGTGTAGAAATGTTGTGGAAATGGTATAAATAATATCAGTGCACTTGTGAAAGAATATTAGACTCACCAGTTGATGTGTATTGGACGCTTGGCATGATTTGTTTACTTTTGAAATTTGGTAAAAATCGAACATTTCTGCTACTCTTAGCTCAATTTCAAGGTATTTTTCATTATGAAACCAATCAAAATCATCACAATTTCTGTAATATGTCTTCCATTCTATAAAATGAGACCAGGAAAACTAGAATACCACCATAAATACCATACGAAAATACACTGCAAAGTCACTGTTTTCACCCAAAAACATGGTCAGAGTTTTTTTTCTCATTATGCACTGTGTGCTGCAGGATTATATTTATAATGTGCACCCTGACCACATAGACCCATTCTTTCATATGTAGGCCTACCAGCTTTCTCTCACTAGATTTGAAGGAGCTAGAATTTTGGTGTTCTAGTTTGTCAATAACTCTGGTGTGTAAGCCATACTAGTTCATTGGAAACCCTGAAAGGTTTAAAATACTTGAGATTTTGGAAAGTTTCCAGACATAATAGATGTAGTCACAGAGAATGTAAGCAAACCATGTGGGGTATACTGTATTTGAAAGACCGCTTGCTGTATAGCAAATTTTGGTCATAATTTGACATTGCCACTCAAGAGGGAGAGGTTTTTTAGTGCCAGGAAGGAAAAAAAACTGGCAGGAAATGGCAGAAATCGTACACCAAATCCAGTCATTCCTGGAGTGGAACCACAGTCGATGGCCTCCACTCCAAACCAACAGATACAGATACTAATGCCGGAAAAAAAATCCCCCCCCAGTACCAACAATACCACCAGTCCGATAACATTCTTCTTTGCAAATATACAGGGTCTAAAGCCAGCAACAAACAACAAAATACCTTTCATCCGTGGACTGCTTGCAGAGGCAAAGGCAATGTTCGCGGCTTTCACTGAGACCCACATAAAGGATCACTTGGACAACGAAATATGGATCCCAGGTTACAACCTATACAGATGTGACAGAGTGAACAGGAAAAAAGGGGGGGTTGGCCTGTACATTGCAGAGTCACTTGTTTGCACAGAACTGCTAAATGCCTCAAATGATGTAGTGGAAGTTTTAGCAGTAAAGGTCGAGAACCAAAACCTAGTCATTGTGATAGTCTACAAGCCTCCGGATGCAACATCCCAGCAATTCCAGGAACAGCTGTTAAAAATTGACCACTGTCTGGAAAACCTTCCAGCTCCTGCACCCAACATCTTGCTCCTGGGGGATTTCAACTTAAGGCACCTAAAATGGAGGAATATAGCAAATAATGTTGTTGCAGTAATAACACCAGGAGGCAGCTCTGATGAAAACTCACACTCACGCGAGCTTTTAAATCTCTGCACAAAATTCAATTTAAACCAGCAAATAATAGAGCCTACTAGACTGGAGAATACACTAGACCTCATCTTCACTAACAATGATGATCTGATAAGAAATATCACCATATCAAAAACAATATACTCAGATCACAACATAATTGAGGTTCAGTCATGTATGCGCGGAGCCCCAGACCGACATAATGAGATTAGTCACGAGGGAGCATTCACCAAATTCAACTTCAATAACAAAAACATAAAGTGGGACCAAGTAAACCAAGTCCTAACCGATATAAGCTGGGAAGATATACTAAGCAACACAGACCCCAACTTATGCCTAGAACAGATTAACTCGGTGGCACTCGATGTATGCACAAGGCTTATTCCTCTAAGAAAAAGGAGGAGTAGATGTAAAACAGAAAGAGACAGGCGCTCCCTTTACAGGCGACGGAAAAGAATAACAGAGCGGCTAAAAGAGGTCAATATATCTGAAATGCATAGAGAGACACTGGTCAGAGAAATAGCAAGCATCGAACTTAAGCTAAAAGAATCCTTTAGGAGTCAGGAATCGCGGGAAGAACTAAAAGCCATAAATGAAATCGAAAGAAACCCAAAGTATTTCTTCTCCTATGCCAAATCAAAATCGAGAACAACGTCCAGTATTGGGCCCCTACTTAAACAAGATGGGTCCTACACAGATGACAGCAAGGAAATGAGTGAGCTACTCAAGTCCCAATATGACTCAGTTTTTAGCAAGCCGCTAACCAGACTGAGAGTCGAAGATCAAAATGAATTTTTTATGAGAGAGCCACAAAATTTGATTAACACAAGCCTATCCGATGTTATCCTGACGCCAAATGACTTCGAACAGGCGATAAATGACATGCCCATGCACTCTGCCCCAGGGCCAGACTCATGGAACTCTGTGTTCATCAAGAACTGCAAGAAGCCCCTATCACGAGCCTTTTCCATCCTATGGAGAAGGAGCATGGACACGGGGGTCGTCCCACAGTTACTAAAAACAACAGACATAGCCCCACTCCACAAAGGGGGCAGTAAAGCAACAGCAAAGAACTACAGACCAATAGCACTAACATCCCATATCATAAAAATCTTTGAAAGGGTCCTAAGAAGCAAGATCACCATGCATCTAGAAACCCATCAGTTACACAACCCAGGGCAACATGGGTTTAGAACAGGTCGCTCCTGTCTGTCTCAACTATTGGACCACTACGACAAGGTCCTAAATGCACTAGAAGACAAAAAGAATGCAGATGTAATATATACAGACTTTGCAAAAGCCTTCGACAAGTGTGACCATGGCGTAATAGCGCACAAAATGCGTGCTAAAGGAATAACAGGAAAAGTCGGTCGATGGATCTATAATTTCCTCACTAACAGAACACAGAGAGTAGTCGTCAACAGAGTAAAGTCCGAGGCAGCTACGGTGAAAAGCTCTGTTCCACAAGGCACAGTACTCGCTCCCATCTTGTTCCTCATCCTTATATCCGACATAGACAAGGATGTCAGCCACAGCACCGTGTCTTCCTTTGCAGATGACACCCGAATCTGCATGACAGTGTCTTCCATTGCAGACACTGCAAAGCTCCAGGCAGACATCAACCAAATCTTTCAGTGGGCTGCAGAAAACAATATGAAGTTCAACGATGAGAAATTTCAATTACTCAGATATGGTAAACATGAGGAAATTAAATCTTCATCAGAGTACAAAACAAATTCTGGCCACAAAATAGAGCGAAACACCAACGTCAAAGACCTGGGAGTGATCATGTCGGAGGATCTCACCTTCAAGGACCATAACATTGTATCAATCGCATCTGCTAGAAAAATGACAGGATGGATAATGAGAACCTTCAAAACTAGGGAGGCCAAGCCCATGATGACACTCTTCAGGTCACTTGTTCTATCTAGGCTGGAATATTGCTGCACACTAACAGCACCTTTCAAGGCAGGTGAAATTGCCGACCTAGAAAATGTACAGAGAACTTTCACGGCGCGCATAACGGAGATAAAACACCTCAATTACTGGGAGCGCTTGAGGTTCCTAAACCTGTATTCCCTGGAACGCAGGAGGGAGAGATACATGATTATATACACCTGGAAAATCCTAGAGGGACTAGTACCGAACTTGCACACGAAAATCACTCATTACGAAAGCAAAAGACTTGGCAGACGATGCACCATCCCCCCAATGAAAAGCAGGGGTGTCACTAGCACGTTAAGAGACCATACAATAAGTGTCAGGGGCCCGAGACTGTTCAACTGCCTCCCAGCACACATAAGGGGGATTACCAACAGACCCCTGGCAGTCTTCAAGCTGGCACTGGACAAGCACCTAAAGTCAGTTCCGGATCAGCCGGGCTGTGGCTCGTATGTTGGTTTGCGTGCAGCCAGCAGCAACAGCCTGGTTGATCAGGCTCTGATCCACCAGGAGGCCTGGTCTCAGACCGGGCCGCGGGGGCGTTGACCCCCGGAACTCTCTCCAGGTAAACTCCAGGTAAACTGTGTTAAAGGAATGCCATAAGACGAAATGCTGCAAAGCGGGGCCCTATTGTGCATAGTACTTGATATACAATTCTGTTTATACTTGTATTCTATGTACAGTGAGGTATGCTATAATAAATCTACCATAATAGGTTCTAGAACCTCATTCATAATACAGGTAATCCATTCCAGGCCCCCTAATACAACCACATAACAATGAAAAACATAATAAAAAATTTAAAAAAATGCATAAATGTGCATCTATACTCTAGAAATAAAGAATACCATTACTTGTAATAAAACAAACAAATTAGTACAAAAATAATAAAAAATACTGTATTTTATCCTAGTTTCATGTTGCTGAACTTGCAGGACAGGAGGCAGAGGAGAGAATGAATGTTTATTTAAGTAAGTAAGTAAGTTTATTCAGGTATACACAAATACAGCTACATAGATTATCATACATAGCAGCATGTGTGTAGAGAACCTGGGATAACCCAAAAAAGTCGGACTTTGTGACTTATTTCCATTGGGGTCCTTTTACCTTATTAATATAATATGAAGGTTATAATATTTTCTTATTATTCTATAATGAAGATAACATCTTATTATCTACTACACGAGGGTCATTAAGACTATCTACAATACGAGGGTCATTACTACGAATAAGGTAAAATTTACATGTATGTTAGCTAAAAAATAGAAAATCATTCCCCTCCCTTTGTGTAGCTACATTCATCAGACACCTTTTGGCACTCTTCTTGAACTGGTTCATGCTATGACTGGCTTTGACATGTGCGGGCAGTCTGTTCCATTCCTTTATTGCTGTACAATAAAAGGTGTTTGAAGCTTGGCCAATGACTGTGGGTACTACAAAGTTGTGCTCTCTCCCCCTAGTACTATGATTGCTTTGGTTCCCAACCTAGACAAAACTGACAGCAAGATATTCTGGACACTGTTTGTGAGCAATTTTATAAACATGATTTAGCTTCAGTTGTTTTACTCTGTCTTCAACATTCAGCATATCCAACTGCTGTAAATATTTGTTGTATAAATTGTTTGTTGCAACATACCTCACTGTACGTGGTGTAATCTTTATTTATATTCAACAGCTGCAGAATCAGTAAATAAGAGAAGCATATTTAGAAACTGAAAAATTTCAGTTGTAGCAACAAGAAAAATTTGGTATTCATAATTCATGGTGCCCATGGAACATAAACCTGCAAGTTAACCCCTAAACTGTCCAAATGTCCACTCGTGTAGCACTCTGAACATTGATCTACCTTTTTTTTACACAAGAAAGCATGTAAAATCGAACATAGATCCACATTCGGAGCGCCACACGAGCGAGTGTAGATCTACATTTGGACAGTTTAAGGGTTAACCTTTATTTATTTATAAAAAATAATTGTCTGTATTAAGTACAATTAAAGATGTTTATCCCAACACAGGGAGCATTACATCCAGTACCCATTGATTACCAACCACAAGCAACTTGCTGCCCGGTCCCACTGCTGGACCACTGACCACAGGCAACATCTTGGCCAGTCCTACTGCTGGACCACTGACTACAGGCAACTTCTTGGCCAGTCCCACTGCTGGAATCACTGACCACAGGCAACTTCTTGGCCAGTCCCACTGCAGGACCACTGACCACAGGCAACATCTTGGCCAGTCCCACTGCTGGACCACTGACCACATCGCACTCAGTTCCACCGACAGCAAAGTTTCGCTCACGGACCATTGAGGATGGTAAGCTAATTTTTGTATTTGGATATATTCACTCATGTCTGAAAAGGTAGAGCTCCAGCTCTTGATACCTACCTTTGCTCATCATTTATTTGTAAGGTAATCATTAGATATAAATATTTCTTATAATAATATTTTAATTTGACATGATACAATGGATCCCTGACCAACGAAGGCATTGTCTAACCGAAAAATCACCTTACAAAGCATATTGGTGTAAAAATTTTGGCCTGGCCAACGATGAAAAACTCGACTAACAGCATTTGTCCCAAATGTGTCCGTCTGTCTGTCCAGCTGAACGTGCCTCAGCTGCCCTGCCTTCAGCTAGTGTGCCATTGTTTACAAGCCAGGGCAGACTGTTTCACGCATACATGCGATATATTTTGAATTCCATTGTCTTTAGTGCTTGTAACTGCTAAATAAACTACCACGGGCCCAAAGAAAGCTTCTAGTGCCAACCCTGTGGTAAAAAAGGTGAGAAATACTATCGTACCACGGTCATCTGTTGCTTTACCATTGTCAGCTGCTGCTCCTGCACCACTGTCAGCTGTTGTTGCACCACTGTCAGCTGCTGCTGCACCACCATCAGCTGCTGCTGTACCACCATCAGCTGCTGCTATTCCATGGTCAGCTGCTGCTGCTGCTGCCACACTGTCAGCTGTACTACTCGAAGATGTTGAGAGAATGCTGTTGATATGTCTTAACAAGAAACAGTCACTAAGAAACAATTAACCCCAGATGGTGAGCCACCCTGGATAACCCAAGAAAGTCAGTGCATCATCTAGGACTGTCTAACTTATTTCCAATGGGGTCCTTAATCTTGTCCCCTAGGATGCAACCCACACCAATCAACTAACACCCAAGTGAACAGGAAAAATGTCTCGAACTATTGCTCATATTGTTGAATTTAAGGCCAGCAAAGGTTGGTTTGAGAGATTTAAGAATCATACTGGCACACACAGTGTGATAAGGCATGGTAAAGCTGAAAAATTCCAACCCCAAAAAGTGTTCAGTTGTGGCAAAGCAGGCCTGTTCTGGAAGAAAATGCCAAAGAGGACCTACATTACTCAGGAGGAAAAGGCACACCTAGGACACAAGCCTATGAAAGACAAGCTAACTCTCATGTTTTGTTGTAATGTTAGTGGGGATTGCAAAGTGAAGCCTTTACTCATGTATCACTCTGAAAATCCCAGAATGTTTAAGAAAAACAGTGTCTCATCACTCATCAATACTCTTCAATAAAGGTAAGTGTCATTTTAGCATTTATTTATGCAGTAATTGTTCATGTCTCATTGTTTTCTTTGTAGGAAAATGTATATTTCATGAAAAAAAAAAACATTTTTTAATACTTTTGGTTGTCTGGAACAGATTAATTGGATTTCCATTATTTCTTATGGAGAAAATTAATTTGACTAACGATAAATTCGCCTAAAGATAAGCTCTCTGGAGCAGATTAATATCGTTGGTCGAGGGTCCACTGTACATGTTTGTACAAAGGAAAATAATAGTTAGGTGTACATGCCAAAAGCCCCTTTGTATGCAGAGCATTTCAGGCAAACTTAAAATTAACTTAAGATTAATAAGACAATGACAGTTCATATAGTCATTAGATGAGTTACAATGAATACAAAAGAATTGAGTATCCTGTTGGGTAATGCTATGTGGCTTTAATAATTCTAGTAGAGAAGACATACAATTTTAATTACAATGAACCCTCGGTTAATAGCCGTTCCTGTTATCAGCCAACTTGGTGATCGGCTTTTTGGTTCCCAGTGATCGGCCATTATTTCAGTGATTGGCCATTTGGGACGCATCCATCCACCAGCTGGGGCCACTTGTGCATCAGTTTGCCTGTGTCTCTCGGTGCCTGAGGAAGCTTATGTTCATACATCCAAACATTTTGCTTGTTTTCCATTGTTTTTGTGGGTAACCATGGCTCCAAAGAAAGTTCCTGTGGTAAAAAAAGTGAGAAACACCATCGAATTTAACCATGAAGTGGCTGAAAAATATGAGAGTGGTATGTGGGTGCTGGAACTTGCCAGGATGTATAGGAAAAACAAATCAATAATTGCATCTATCCTGGCAAAGAAAGAACAAATCTAGGACACTAATGTTGCAAAAGGAGTAACTTTTCTAACGAAACAATGGTTGCCAATAATGGAACAGATGGAAAAGTTGTTGTTATTGTGGATTAAGGAAAAACAATTAGTGGGAGACAGTGTTATGGAATCTCTTATTTGTGAGAAGGCAAGGCTATTACATGAGGAACTTCTACGGAGAGCTCCTGGAACAAGTGCTGCTGGTAGTGAATTTTTAAGGGCCAGCAAAGGCTGGTTTGAGAGATTTAAGAAGTGTAGTGGCATGCACAGTGTTGTAAGGCATAGAGAGGCTACAAGTTCTGATAAATGTGCAGCTGAAAAGAATGTACAGGAATTCAAGGACTTTATAAAGGTTGAAGGATTCAAACCCCAACAAGTGTTCAATTGTGACAAAACAGGCCTGTTTTGGAAGGAAATGCCAGAGATGGCCTACATCATACAGGAGAAAGAGGCACTGCCAGGACACAAGCCTGTAAAAGACAGGCTTACTCTTTTGTTGTGT
The DNA here is from genome assembly GCF_038502225.1 of Cherax quadricarinatus. Taxonomy (NCBI): domain Eukaryota; kingdom Metazoa; phylum Arthropoda; class Malacostraca; order Decapoda; family Parastacidae; genus Cherax; species Cherax quadricarinatus. The sequence continues at coordinate 78,623 of NW_027196474.1, forward strand.
GGTGATGCTAGTGCGGATTTCAAAGTGAAATCTTTACTGGTGTATCACTCAGAAAATCCCAGTGTGTTCATGAAAAGCAATGTTGTCAAGAATAGATAATGTGTGAAGTGGAAAGCTAAACATAAGGCATGGGTCACAAGGTAAATTTTCAAAGAGTGGGTTAATGGTGTGTTTGGCCCAAGCATGAAAAAATATCTCCTGGGAAAGAAATTCCCACTCAAGTGCCTCCTGATACTGGACAATGCTCCTGCACATCCTCCAGACTTGGTAGACCAAGTGTTTAGGGGCTTCAGGTTTATAAAATTGAAGATCTCGCCTCCTAACACCACTCCTCTCCTCCAGCCCATGAACCAGCAGGTCATTTCTAACTTTAAAAAAACTCTATACAAAAGCAGTGTTTCGAAAGTGCTTTGAAGTGATCCCAGACACTCAGTTGACCCTAATAGGGTTCTGGAAGAATCACTTCAGTATCCTCAATTACATAAGCTTTATAGGTAAGGCTTGGGAAAGAATGACCTCCAAGACTTTGAACTCTGCTTGGAGAAAATTGTGGCCAGGTTGTGTCCTAGAGAGGGATTTTGAAGGGTTTGAGGCTGACCCTTACCATGCCAACCCTGTGGACTCTATTGTCGCACTGGGGAAGTCCCTGTGGTTAGAGGTGAGTGGCAAGGATGTGGAAGAGTTGGTGGAGGACCATAGGTATGAGCTAGCCACTGAAAACCTGTAAGAGCTTCAACTCAAACAGCAACAGACTGCAGCTGAGGAACTTGCATCAGAGGAGGAGGAAGAGGGAGTGAAGGAGGTGCCTTCTTCAGAGATTAAAGAGATGTTTGCAGTGTGGACTAGGGTGCAAGCTTTTGTAGAGAAATACCACCCTGATCAAGCTGAAACAAGCCATATCTGCAACATGTTCACTGATAAAACAATGTACCACTTCAGGGAAATCTTAAAGAGATGCCAGAAACAGACCTCTATGGATACATTTGTGACAGATCCCCAGTGATTCTCAAGCTGGTCCTAGTGGCATTACCTGGACATGGAGTTTACCTGGAGAGAGTTCCAGGGGTCAACGCCCCCGTGGCCCGGTCTGTGACCAGGCCTCGTGGTGGATCAGAGCCTGATCAACCAGGCTGTTGCTGCTGGCTGCACGCAAACCAACGTACGAGCCACAGCCCGGCTGATCAGGAACTGACTTTAGGTGCTTGTCCAGTGCCAGCTTGAAGACTGCCAGGGGTCTGTTGGTAATCCCCTTATGTGTGCTGGGAGGCAGTTGAACAGTCTCGGGCCCCTGACACTTATTGTATGGTCTCTTAACGTGCTAGTGACACCCCTGCTTTTCATTGGGGGGATGGTGCATCGTCTGCCAAGTCTTTTGCTTTCGTAGTGAGTGATTTTCGTGTGCAAGTTCGGTACTAGTCCCTCTAGGATTTTCCAGGTGTATATAATCATGTATCTCTCCCTCCTGCGTTCCAGGGAATATAGGTTTAGGAGCTTCAAGTGCTCCCAGTAATTGAGGTGTTTTATCTCCGTTATGCGCGCCGTGAAACTTCTCTGTACATTTTCTAGGTCGGCAATTTCACCTGCCTTGAAAGGTGCTGTTAGTGTGCAGCAATATTCCAGCCTAGATAGAACAAGTGACCTGAAGAGTGTCATCATGGGCTTGGCCTCCCTAGTTTTGAAGGTTCTCATTATCCATCCTGTCATTTTTCTAGCAGATGCGATTAATACAATGTAATGGTCCTTGAAGGTGAGATCCTCCGACATGATCACTCCCAGGTCTTTGACGTTGGTGTTTCGCTCTATTTCGTGGCCAGAATTTGTTTTGTACTCTGATGAAGATTTAATTTCCTCATGTTTACCATATCTGAGTAATTGAAATTTCTCATCGTTGAACTTCATATTGTTTTCTGCAGCCCATTGAAAGATTTGGTTGATGTCCGCCTGGAGCCTTGCAGTGTCTGCAATGGAGGACACTGTCATGCAGATTCGGGTGTCATCTGCAAAGGAAGACACGGTGCTGTGGCTGACATCCTTGTCTATGTCGGATATGAGGATGAGGAACAAGATGGGAGCGAGTACTGTGCCTTGTGGAACAGAGCTTTTCACCGTAGCTGCCTCGGACTTTACTCTGTTGATGACTACTCTCTGTGTTCTGTTAGTGAGGAAATTATAGATCCATCAAGCGACTTTTCCTGTTATTCCTTTAGCACGCATTTTGTGCGCTATTACGCCATGGTCACACTTGTCGAAGGCTTTTGCAAAGTCTGTATATATTACATCTGCATTCTTTTTGTCTTCTAGTGCATTTAGGACCTTGTCGTAGTGATCCAATAGTTGAGACAGACAGGAGCGACCTGTTCTAAACCCATGTTGCCCTGGGTTGTGTAACTGATGGGTTTCTAGATGGGTGGTGATCTTGCTTCTTAGGACCCTTTCAAAGATTTTTATGATATGGGATGTTAGTGCTATTGGTCTGTAGTTCTTTGCTGTTGCTTTACTGCCCCCTTTGTGGAGTGGGGCTATGTCTGATGTTTTTAGTAGCTGTGGGACGACCCCCGTGTCCATGCTCCCTCTCCATAGGATGGAAAAGGCTCGTGATAGGGGCTTCTTGCAGTTCTTGACGAACACAGAGTTCCATGAGTCTGACCCTGGGGCAGAGTGCATGGGCATGTCATTTATCGCCTGTTCGAAGTCATTTGGCGTCAGGATAACATCGGATAGGCTTGTGTTGATCAAATTTTGTGGCTCTCTCATAAAAAATTCATTTTGATCTTCGACTCTCAGTCTGGTTAGTGGCTTGCTAAAAACTGAGTCATATTGGGACTTGAGTAGCTCACTCATTTCCTTGCTGTCATCTGTGTAGGACCCATCTTGTTTAAGTAGGGGCCCAATACTGGACGTTGTTCTCGATTTTGATTTGGCATAGGAGAAGAAATACTTTGGGTTTCTTTCGATTTCATTTATGGCTTTTAGTTCTTCCCGCGATTCCTGACTCCTAAAGGATTCTTTTAGCTTAAGTTCGATGCTTGCTATTTCTCTGACCAGTGTCTGGAGTTTACCTGGAGAGAGTTCCGGGGGTCAACGCCCCCGCGGCCCGGTCTGAGACCAGGCCTCCTGGTGGATCAGAGCCTGATCAACCAGGCTGTTGCTGCTGGCTGCACGCAAACCAACATACGAGCCACAGCCCGGCTGATCCGGAACTGACTTTAGGTGCTTGTCCAGTGCCAGCTTGAAGACTGCCAGGGGTCTGTTGGTAATCCCCCTTAAGTGTGCTGGGAGGCAGTTGAACAGTCTCGGGCCCCTGACACTTATTGTATGGTCTCTTAACGTGCTAGTGACACCCCTGCTTTTCATTGGGGGGATGGTGCATCGTCTGCCAAGTCTTTTGCTTTCGTAGTGGGTGATTTTCGTGTGCAAGTTCGGTACTAGTCCCTCTAGGATTTTCCAGGTGTATATAATCATGTATCTCTCCCTCCTGCGTTCCAGGGAATACAGGTTTAGGAACCTCAAGCGCTCCCAATAATTGAGGTGTTTTATCTCCATTATGCGCGCCGTGAAAGTTCTCTGTACATTTTCTAGGTCGGCAATTTCACCTGCCTTGAAAGGTGCTGTTAGTGTGCAGCAATATTCCAGCCTAGATAGAACAAGTGACCTGAAGAGTGTCATCATGGGCTTGGCCTCCCTAGTTTTGAAGGTTCTCATTATCCATCCTGTCATTTTTCTAGCAGATGCGATTGATACAATGTTATGGTCCTTGAAGGTGAGATCCTCCGACATGATCACTCCCAGGTCTTTGACGTTGGTGTTTCGCTCTATTTTGTGGCCAGAATTTGTTTTGTACTCTGATGAAGATTTAATTTCCTCATGTTTACCATATCTGAGTAATTGAAATTTCTCATCGTTGAACTTCATATTGTTTTCTGCAGCCCACTGAAAGATTTGGTTGATGTCTGCCTGGAGCTTTGCAGTGTCTGCAATGGAAGACACTGTCATGCAGATTCGGGTGTCATCTGCAAAGGAAGACACGGTGCTGTGGCTGACATCCTTGTCTATGTCGGATATAAGGATGAGGAACAAGATGGGAGCGAGTACTGTGCCTTGTGGAACAGAGCTTTTCACCGTAGCTGCCTCGGACTTTACTCTGTTGACGACTACTTCAGATATATTGACCTCTTTTAGCCGCTCTGTTATTTTTTTCCGTCGCCTGTAAAGGGAGCGCCTGTCTCTTTCTATTTTACATCTACTCCTCCTTTTTCTTAGAGGAATAAGCCTTGTGCATACATCGAGTGCCACCGAGTTAATCTGTTCTAGGCATAAATTGGGGTCTGTGTTGCTTAGTATATCTTCCCAGCTTATATCAGTTAGGACTTGGTTTACTTGGCCCCACTTTATGTTTTTGTTATTGAAGTTGAATTTGGTGAATGCTCCCTCGTGACTAGTCTCATTATGTCGGTCTGGGGCTCCACGCATATATGTCTGAACCTCAATTATGTTGTGATCTGAGTACATTGTTTTTGATATGGTGACATTTCTTATCAGATCATCATTGTTAGTGAAGATGAGGTCTAGTGTATTCTCCAGTCTAGTAGGCTCTATTATTTGCTGGTTTAAATTGAATTTTGTGCAGAGATTTAAAAGATCGTGTGAGTGTGAGTTTTCATCAGAGCTGCCTCCTGGTGTTATTACTGCAACAATATTATTTGCTATATTCCTCCATTTTAGGTGCCTTAAGTTGAAATCCCCCAGGAGCAAGATGTTGGGTGCAGGAGCTGGAAGATTTTCCAGACAGTGGTCAATTTTTAACAGCTGTTCCTGGAATTGCTGGGATGTTGCATCCGGAGGCTTGTAGACTACCACAATGACTAGGTTTTGGTTCTCGACCTTTACTGCTAAAACTTCCACTACATCATTTGAGGCATTAAGCAGTTCTGTGCAAACAAGTGACTCTGCAATGTACAGGCCAACCCCCTCCTTTTGCCTGTTCACTCTGTCACATCTGTATAGGTTGTAACCTGGGATCCATATTTCATTGTGCAAGTGATCCTTTATGTGGGTCTCAGTGAAAGCTGCGAACATTGCCTTTGCCTCTGCAAGCAGTCCACGGATGAAAGGTATTTTGCTGTTTGTTGCTGGCTTTAGACCCTGTATATTTGCAAAGAAGAATGTTATCGGACTGGTGGTATTGTTGGTACTGGGGGGGGATTTTTTTTCCGGCATTAGTATCTGTATCTGTTGGTTTGGAGTGGAGGCCATCGACTGTGGTTCCACTCCAGGAATGACTGGATTTGGTGTACGATTTCTGCCATTTCCTGCCAGTAGGCTGGAGTTTCAGTTTGTTTCATTTAGTACAATATTACTGTGTTCAGTTTGTGGTGTCCAGGGTCTGAGAGTGTTTTCCAGGTATTTTTTATGTCTCCTTTCATTTCAGTAAATCTATTAGAATACTATAGTTGCTTGAACTTTCTGATTAATTTGGTGAGGACTGATGTATAGTGTTTGAAAAATTGTTTAGTTATTAAGCCCCTTCTATATTGTTTCTCATATTGATGTTTCATATTGATGGATCTTAGGATGCTGTTAGTAAGCCATGGACAACTTAGTATTGTATTGGTGATCTGTTTAGTTTTATGGGACAATGTTATATTATCTTTGAATTTTGTTTAGAAATATCTCTACCCATTCATTGATACCAACAACATCAAAAAATTCTGTAAGAGAGTCAACTGAGCTTAGTTCAGCAGTGAAGTTACTTATTGATGCTTCATCATGGAGTCGAAAGGAGAACTTATTATATTCCATTGATTGTTTACATATGTTTGTTAGGAGGAAAGTTGTGTAGTGGTCAGTAGTGTTGTCCATGATTATCCCCACTCTGAGGGGGGCTAGTATGTTTGTCCATATATGGTCAATTATGGTTGCACTTATCTCAGTCTTGTTGATTTTGTAATTGCTGGTATGAGTAGTGTATTGTTCATATTGTTAATGAAGTCAACCTTGAGCTAACAGCATTAACCTTGACCTAACATATGACCAACAACAGGTTGGTCATCTGTTAGGTCAAGGTTGATGCTGAAGTCTCCTGCTAGTAGTAGGTGGTGCTTATTTATTTGTGTATCTGTAATCAATGTTTTTAGTTTATCACTAAAGGCTGGGATATTAATATTAGGCATCCTGTATATGGCCCAAATTACTATAGGTTTTTAATTTTTTTTTTACAGAGAAGTTTGTGAATATATATTCACCATACTCATCATTGAAAGATATGGTGTTGCTACATGATAGTCCATTAGAATAACAGATGGCAATATATCCCACAATTTGTTCTGGTCTGCAGTTATGGATTGCTGTGTATCCTGGTAGTGTGTAGATGTCTATTGTGTCTTGCTTAAGCCAGGTTTCATTAAGAATAATACAGGAGAAGGTTGTCTTTAATTAATCTAAGAGTGCCAGGAGGTCATCATAGTGTTTACTTAGGATCTAAATTGTAATATATCTGTCATTGCTTAGGACAGTACTGGCTTCCGTTTCTTTGTAGTAAAGGCAATTGCTTTCAGTTGAATGGTGGCTGGGATTTAGATTATGTAGGTTCAGTTCAGGGTTGATGTCAGCATTGAGCATTCGGGGTTAACTGATAAATATTTGAATGATAATGAATTGCAGAAAGGTAATAAAGGGTAATATTAATGCCTATAAAAATGGGTTAATTGAACAATAATGGTGTAAGTGTATATTGTTTCAGTAGATTATAAAACCTAATAGACATATAGTGAAATAATAATAGTAAAATATAATGTGCTATTAAGACTAAGTATATCAATAGCACCTAACAGTTACTGCACTAATGCTATAATTAACTTTATACAGTAGACAGTAAGAAAAAAAATAGGTTTTAAAATAGTCGTACTTAACTTTGTTTTGTATTGCACTAACTATATTATAGACTGCATACACTAGACAGCAAAAAATATACAGTGGACCCCCGCATAACAATATTAATCCATTCATGAGAGCTCATTGTTATGCGAAATTATCGTTACGCGAATGAATTTTCCCTATAAGAAATAATGGAAATCAAATTAATCCGTGCAAGACACCCAAAAGTATGAAAAAAAAAAAATTTACCACATGAAATATACATTTTCCAACACACAAAGAGAAGGATACATGCACAATAGTAGAGTAGTACATGCATAATATATATTGTGCATGTACTACTCTACTAAATGAAGAATAAATGACACTTACCTTTATTGAAGATGCAGCAATGACTGATGAGACACTGTGTCCTGGGAGTGCCTTTTCCTCCTGAGTACTGTAGGTCCTGTTTGGTATTTTCTTCCAGAACAGGCCTTATCACACTGTGTATGCCACTACGATTCTTAAATCTCTCAAACCACCCTTTGCTGGCTTCAAATTCACCAATATGAGCACTAGTTCCAGGAGTTTTTCCCTGTTCACCTGGGTGTTAGTCGACTGGTGTGGGTTGCATCCTGGGAGACAAGATTAAGGACCCCAATGGAAATAAGTTAGACAGTCTTCGATGACACTGACTTTTTTGGGTTATCCTGGGTGGCTAACCCTCCGGGGTTAATTGTTTCTTAGTATTCTCAATAAGGCACACCAACAACGGCAGGCATACCACCCCTAAGTCCCTAGTAACAGATAATGGAGGTGAATTCTGTAATGAGATTCTTGAAAATTTGTGCACCTTGTACAAGTTCTCTAAATCCACCATTGTTCCTCATCATCCTGCCAGCAATGGGTTAGCGGAACGAACCAATAAGAAAGTACTTGATGTCTTGAGAGCCACTATCAATCCCAACAGTGAAACTTGGGATGAAGTTATACCTGATGTGCAGTGTGCTATAAATTCTGCTTACAATGTTTCTATAGGTGACACTCCACATTATGCATTGTACGGTGTAGATAAACGTTTGCCTTATGAGTTGTTATATTCTAATCCGAAACCAAATTACAACCCTGATGATTTCATAGCAACTCGTACCAGCTTAGCTCAAAGTGTTTTTAGAAGAATCCGTGAAACACTTCATAAATCAACAGCAGAATTTACAAGAGTCGCAAACACTCGAGCAAAGCCATCCAAAATCAAAGTAGGTTCGAGAGTTATGCTGATTAACTTTAACAAAACGTCTGCAATGCCAAAGCTTGATCAAAAGTTTGTTGGTCCTTATCGAGTAGTTGAACATATCACTGGTAATAAGTATAAGGTTAGAGAGATTAGTACTGGTCAGTATAAAGAATCGCATTTAGATCATATGAAGTTAGTATGTGATGATAATGATGTTCCAACCCAGACTAATGTGACAGACTCTGACAATCCTCCTGATCCTGTACTCTCTTCCTCTGATACTCAGTCAGACGATCAACCTGAATGTCGTTATTCCCTACATACATGACAGGTATTGAGAAATCCTCAAATATCATTTGTAACTTCCAATTCAGATTTGCCTCAAATACAGCATGAGTTAGCCAGTGCTACAGAGTTTGATCCTCCCAGAGATGACACCCATTCTGCATATGTCAATCTCACCCTAGCAGAGTTGGGGTTAAATGTAAATAACCTGTATAGATGAATAATTACAGTATCAACTTATCAGTATTCAAGAATTTTTTTTTGTGTTCATGTTCTCTCCGCATTCTGAGAGTTAACAGTCTAGATTTGAGTGCACCGAATCTGCCTTTCTGTTAAACACTCTTTCTTTGTATATATTCCTCCCTCAGAATCCGTAGATCACATGAATACAGATTGATCGATCAAATTTTTTTTTTTATCACTTCTATTGTGTAATCTCAACGTTGAGTTTTAAGTTGTGCTATATTATACCTTGTATTGCATTACAGTTTCAGTTACGTAAGCTTCCATTCCAATGTTCTACTTATGTATGTTATAATGTTTAATTTATAGATCTTTCATTGCCAATTTTTCTTCCATAGCTGCTCCTCTAACTGAGTTGCTTAAGAAAGATGCTCCTTTTGTTTGGACCTTCCGTCAAGAAAGAGCATTCCAGACTCTAAAAGAAAAGCTAACATCTGCTCCAATTTTGAAATTTCCAGATTTTTCTAAGCCCTTCTATCTGACAACTGATGCTAGTTCAATTGGCATAGGTGCCGTACTAGCTCAGAAGACCGATGGCAAGTACAACGCAGTTGCATTTGCTAGCCGAGTCCTTACGAAGGCTGAACGTAATTATACAGTAACTGAGCAAGAAGCTTTAGCAATAGTATGGTCTTTAATGCACTTCCGAGACATTATTTATCAGTACTCTGTTCATGTCTTGACAGACCATGCTCCACTGATACCTTTATTCCGGAACAAACAACCTACTGGAAGGTTAGCCAGATGGACCTTGACTATCCAAGAGTTCAATCCCACCGCTGCCACCATTTATCATGTGGGAGTTCGAACACGTGGATTGGGTAAAGTAATACTCACGTAGGCTGGTAGTACATATAATTACAGATAATGTGGGGAGCGCCCTTACAGCCTGCCTCTCTCCTCTGCTCACTCTCGTATAACTGACTGGCCGCCCACAGTACCCATATGTGAGGGGGTCTTTGAATAGTGCTATGGTCAGCACAATATGAGTTCAGACAGTGACTCAGGCAGAGACGGTTGGTAGTGAGTCAACTACTGGTACACTGGTTACTGGTAACTGGTTACTACTACTGAGAGTGGTACAGCAGCAGCAGCAGCTGATGGTGCTACAGCAGCAGCAGCAGCTGACAGTGCTACAGCAGCAGCAGCAGCTGACAGTGCAGCAGCAGCAGCAGCTGACAGTGCTACAGCAGCAGCAGACGATGCTACAGCAGCAGCAGACGATGCTACAGCAGCAGCAGACGGTACTACAGCAGCAGCAGCAGCAGCAGACGGTACTACAGCAGCAGCAGCAGCAGCTGACGGTGGTACAGCAGCAGCAGCAGCTGACGGTGCTACAGCAGCAGCAGCAGCAGCTGACAGTGCTACAGCAGCAGCAGCAGTTGACAGTGCAGCAGCAGCAGCAGCAGCTGATGGTGGTACAGCAGCAGCAGCAGCTGACGGTGCTACAGCAGCAGCAGCAGTAGATGACAGTGCTACAGCAGCAGCAGCATCAGCAGTTGACCATGGTACCACAGTATTTCGATAATATTTCTCACCCTTTTTACCACAGGGTTGGCACTAGAAGCTTTCTTGGGGCCCATGGTCACTTATTTTGCAGATAAAATCACCAAAAACACTGTAATAATACGAAATGTTATGATTGTATGCTTGGATGTTACCGCGGAGGCTGGCTTGTAAACAATGCCACCGGCGGAACATGTGAGGCTGGCTCAGGCCGCACATTAGACGCGTCTCGGACGAATAGTGTTGAGCGGGTTTTTAAGCGGTATGCGAGGCAAAATCTTAGTGATAAAATGTATCGGTATGCGGATTTAACGTTATGTGATGCCAACGGTATGCATGGGTCCACTGTAGTTCTATACTAATGGAGGATGGTAAAAAACAGTTAGAAATATAAAAAAAAATAGAATTTCATACAAATATAAAAAAAAAATTGAATTGTATACCTTTGTAGGCAAACAAAATGATGATCTTGGTGTCTAACAAGAGTGTAAACTATAAGGTAGTAATTAGACAGCTTATGCAGTTTACTGCTGTCAGATTGACAATATGGTAATAAGGATTAGGTTTTATAGAAAATAATTGGATGAAAAAAAATAGGGGTTTCATAACACTACTTGTGGAAAGTGGGAACAAACTGTATTTTATTCTGACTCAGTTAAACCAGCATCACTTAGAATTTTCTTTATTTAATTTCTACTGAGTTCAGTAGAACTGAAATATCTCCTTCCTGTTGATTCCTTCTTTACTGCAAGGTTTTCCATCCCTTGCAAAGCACTGGTAGATTTTTCAGTTGTATTGTAGCTTTATTAATCTGTAGAGGAAATTTTGTCTTATTTTGGTCAGGCACTCATTGACATCAACATCTGTTTTCATATTAACAGATATCTTTAATAGTTCATTAATTTGTGAGCTGGAGTTGGACTTTAGTATCACTGATTTCTTCCCAGTTTGATAACCTATCACTTTACACTCCTTTGTGTCATCAGTAGGTACGTTGAGATGATCTTGGGTAAGTTGTAGGGTGGTTTGTTTACATGTTTCATGAGTTATAGTTGGTGGTAGAAGGTTGCTGTTTACTACAACTGAATCAGACAGTTGTTGTTGGTCGACGTGGTCTTGGAAGTTGTTCATAACATTGCTAAGTTGTAAGTCCACTCTTGCTCTTTCATTCTTGATGTTGGTGTTTAGTTGGGTAACTTGATCTTTTAGGTGGTTGATGGTGTCCTCAGACTGGGTGTGGGTGTTGCTTAGTTGTTTCAGTGTATTTAGTTTTTGTTCAAGA
>NW_027196475.1:0-7500 GCF_038502225.1 Cherax quadricarinatus
CTGTCCTGCCAAGTGAATGTAAAACGAAAGCCTGTAATTGTTTTACATGATGGTAGGATTGCTGGTGTCCATTTTTTGTCCTTACTAAACATGCAAGGTTTCAGGTAATGTCTTGCTACTTCTACTTACACTTAGGGTCACACTACACATACATGTACAAGCATGTATATATACACACACCTCTGAGTTTTCTTCATTTCCTTACTAGTTCTTGCTCTGTTTATTCTCTATCTCCATGTGGGGAAGTGGGACAGAATTCTTCCTCCTGTAAGCTATGTGTTGTAAGAGGCGACTGAAATAGCAGAGCAAGGGGCTAGTAACCCCTTCTCCTGTATAAATTAATAAATTTAAAAAGAGAAACTTTTGTTTTTCTTTTGGCCACCCTGCCTTGGTGGGATACGGCCAGTTTGTTGAAAAAAAACAAAAACTTTACAACTTTTCTGTTCAGCTTTGTTACAACCAGTTCATTTTCCATTTGACTTCTCTCGAAAACTTACTATGCCTTTGTAGCAGCCTATCTTATAGTGCCATTTTCAGATATTAATTTCTATCATTTCTTTCATATTCTTTAACCTCATACAAAATTGAATACTATGATCGCTTGTTCTGGTAGGTTCTCAAAATTTTTAGCTGTGTCAGATTAATTATTTTTAAACCAGATGACACGTTAACTCATCTCTCTTCCTTACTTTTTGATGCTCTCTCTTCACATAATGACCAGAAAGTGACCAATATTACTTCACACTTTGCTAAATTACTTCTGGTCTTCCACGAGGGAGAACCAGCTACAGATCGTAAACTATAGCTAAAATCACACAGTAATATTTCTGCCACTGCTTTTACATGAACTGTCAGTTCTTTATTCTGATTTACTTTGCTTTGTGCCTCCCATTGTTTGGGAAAGTATAAAGAATGTTTTTAATCTCCCAGACACTGCAGTACCTGGTAGATATTCCTGAAATTCATTTTTCATATGTCCTAGAGGATGGGGAAGTACAGTGTCTGCATTCCGAAGGAGGGGGGTGTTAATGTTGCAGTGCATAACACCCCAGCTGGCAAAGACTTGATGGAGTGAATGATGATGAAAAGCCTATTTTTCGGGCCACCCTGCCTTGGTGGAATCGGCCGATATGTTAATAAAACAAACAAATATCTCCACCCATCACCTCGACTGCTGCCTTCGCCAGTTCTCTGTCCCACTGAACCCCGTTGAGGAAGTTCTTCATGCTTGCGTAGTCCCCTCTTCTTGTGGGTTTGGCCTCATCTGTCCAGCCTCTTCCTGCTTCCTCTCCAATTTGTAACTCTACTATGTATCTGAAGCTTAAACCACATGTCAGATCAATGGCATCCATCCATTCCTCCCTCACTAGATTTTCAATCCCCTCTACTCCCTGGGATTCTCTGAGTCCTCCTCTGAGCTACCATTTTTTTATTTAGGAAAAGGGGGAAGTGGACGAAGGAAAAGGAGAGGGGAGGAACGGGGGCGAGAGGAGAGAAAAAAGAAGAGGTAGAGGAGAGAGATGGAGAGAGAGGAGAGAGAGAGAGAGAGAGAGAGAGAGAGGGGAGAGATAGAGAGAGATAGAGAGAGAGAGAGAGAGAGAGAGAGAGAGAGAGAGAGAGAGAAAGAGAGAGAGAGAGAGAGAGAGACAGAGAGAGAGAGAGAGAGAGAGAGAGAGAGAGAGAGAGATTGAGAGAGAGAGAGAGAGAGGAGAGAGAGAGAGAGAGAGAGAGAGATGAGAGAGAGAGAGAGAGAGAGAGGAAGAGAGAGAGAGAGAGAGAGAGAGAGAGAGAGAGAGAGAGAGAGAGAGAGAGAGAGAGAGAGAGAGAGAGAGAGAGAGAGAGAGAGAGAGAGAGAGAGAGAGAGAGAGAGAGAGAGAGAGAGAGAGAGAGAGCAGGAGAGAGAGAGAGAGGGAGTGAGAGAGATGGAGAGAGAGAGAGAGAGAGAGAGAGAGAGAGAGAGAGAGAGAGAGAGAGAGAGAGAGAGAGAGAGAGAGAGAGAGAGAGAGAGAGAGAGGATGGGACTACTCCTGTACTAGCAGTCAAGAGAAGGCGGACCTCTTGCTGAACACTTTGCTACCAAAATGCAGTTCCTGATCCAGCAAGGACCTCCTTGGCTAGCTGCAAGAACTGTGGCCAAAACTCACATTAAGGTACGGCAATGGCAGAGAGGTGCATTTCCTACTTAAATCGCTTGGACCAAGAAAAGGCTGTGGGCCCAGACAAGTTGGAGCCCAGACGCTGGAGAAGATGTGCAGACCAGCTTAGCAGCACCTCTAACTGCATCTTCAGCACTGCCTAGTACAGTGTAAAATGGCCCCTCTCTATGGAAAGAGGCAAATGTAGTCCCTGCTCACAAAAAGAAGAGCAGAGCAGAAATCATAACTACAGACCAAAGTGTCACTCCTGTCAATCACTGGTAAGATCCGAGACAACAATCAAGACAAATGAGACAGAGTTTTGACTACCACCACTACTGCAGATCGTCAATACGGCTTCCAGGGAAATGCTACCTGCTGCTGATCTGTTGTTAAATCCTCTCCACTAAGTGGCACCAGTCACTGGATGAATCCAAAGTCAGCTGTGTGGCAGCACTGACATTGCTGGCGCTGACCGGGTGTGGCACTAGGGCCTCTTAGCAAAACTTCAAGCACTGGGAATTGCAGGCTCTTACGCTATGTCTCCTCAGTGATTACTCATGGTAGATCTCAAGTGTAGTTCTCAATGGAATGGATTCAGCAAGACATCCTATTGGGGCAAGTGTTCCACAATAGCGTGCTGGGTCCATTGTTATGGAATGTCTACCAATGACTCTCTTCATCTCATCCTAACCATGCATATGCAGATGACTGTACACTGACATTCACTTGGTCAAGAGAAGAAATGCCAGCTGCTCTTAAGTTACATCAATCACCAGCTGAGAGCTATATCAGCTTGGGGAAATAGGATGGCAAGTAACATTTGCACCTGAGAAAACGCAAATGATGATCGTCTCTAGAACCATGATGGTAATGCTGGTGCAGTAGTAAGGATGAAATGGGGAGGATGTTGGCACCTGGGAGAAGAAGTTGATATCCTTTGGGGTGAAATTTGACTCCAACCAACCATGAAGAACCACGTTGTAAATCTTGCAAACAAGGTAGCCAGGAAGCTTACAGCACTTCGCCAGCCCTCCCATCTGCTTGACAGTAGGGGGTTGCAAGATCCTGCATGAGGCACAAGTACGCTCTTGCACCTTTGAGTATGCTCCACTTTCTTGGTTTGCCTTGCCTCTCATCTGCGACTGCTTGACAGGAGTAGAGAATAGAGCAAGACGTCTCATCTTCGCCTGACCTATCCTGATAGATCTGCCACTTTCCCAGAGCCTTCAACATAGAGAGGGATGTGGGTGGCTCACTGTTATGTACAAGGGCCAATATTGTCAAAATACCACACTTGATCCACTTCTGAGGACAGCGAACAAGCTTTTATGTCACAAGACGCGGTGCAGCAATCTCACCTGCTGCACCTTCCTCCAGAAACATCACCCATCTGGAGATAATGCTGGCTACCCAGGATGACTCGAGTATGGAATACATCTGTCTGTTATAATGACGTCAACGAGATAAAGTCAGTTGGATCAAATGAAAATGCTGGCCTACAGGATGGTTCCAATCATCCTGTTCCTACTTGTATGTCTCATAACAATAAAATGCTTTCAAATGAGCTGATGTAGGTAATGTTCTAGCTTCTTCACACAAAGCAGGGAATCCCAACCTGTAAATAGCTGTCAATAAAGCTAGGGATCCTTATCCCACAAACCCTGTGTAAAAAAAAAAAAACAAAAGAGATCGAGAGAGAGAAAGGAGAGAGAGAGAGAGAGAGAGAGAGAGAGGACAGAAGTAGAAGGGGATGTGGGTGGTCTTACTGTTATGTACAAGGCCAATATTGTCAAAGTATCACAATTAGGATCCACTTCGAGGACAGCGTGAAACAAGCTTTTATACCACAAGACGGGCAGAGCAGCAGCCCCACTGGCTGCAATTCCTCTCCAGAACATCACCCTTCTGAGATCATATATACCCAGGATGACTTGAGCATGGAACACATCTGTACAGCATTATGATGTCAACGATATAAAGTCAGTTGATCAAATGAAAATGCTGGCCCACAGATGGCCCCAACTTCATCCTGTTCCCCTACTTGTATGTTCTATAACAATAAAAATTATTTCAAATGAGCTGATGTAGGTAATAGCTCTTAGCTTGTCAATAAAGTTAGAATCCTTAACTCCATAAATAGCTTGTCAATAAAGGTAGATCCTAACCTTTTCAAACTCCTGTGTAAAGAAAAAGGGTGAGAGAGAGAGAGAGAGAGAGACCTTTGCTGAACACTTTGGTTACTTCAAAATGCAAGCCTGATCCAGCAAGGACCCTCCCACATTGCAAGAACTGTGTCAAAACTGCCAGTGGTGATGGGGTGAAATTCCACAGTCACTTAAAATAACGGATATAGCCCCACTCCATAAAGGTGGCAGGCAAAGCATTAGCTAAGAACTATAGACCAATAGCACTGATGTCCTGCATCATAGCACCTGAAAGAGTTAAGAAGCAATCAGGAATGCAGATGTATTATACACAGATTTGCAAAAGCATTTGACAATGTATCATATGCAACAGCTCATAAATACAAAAAAGTAAAGGGAATAACTGGGAAAAGTGGGGAGATGGATCTTTCAACTTCTAACAAATCGAACACAAAGAGTAGTGGCTAACACAGAGTTAAATTGGAGGCTGCCATAGTGAAGAGCCGTTCCATGCAAGGCACAGTACTGCCCCATCTTATTCCTTATCCTCATATCAGACATAAACAGAGACATACACCACAGCACCATCAACCTTTGCGGATGATAATAGGATCTGCATGAGGCTGTCATCTGGGCTGAGAACGCGGTTAACTCTAAGATATAAACAAAGCTCAGGTGTGCAACTGCAAACAATATGGATGTCTAATGAGGACAATTCCAACTACTCCGTTATGGAAAACTGAGGAGATAATAACTAGAACAGAGTATACTACTGACTCCGGCCATACAATAGAGCGGAAAATAAATGGGCGGACCTGGGAGTAATGTCTCGGGAGGATTCACTTCTATGATCACAACAGTGCCACGATCGCACGTGCAAGAAAATGATAGGATGGATAATGAGAACTTTCAAAACAAGAGATGCCAAGCCCATGATGAATCTTTCTTCAAATCACTCTGTTCTCTAGGCTGGAATACTGCTAGTACACTAACATCTCCATCTGCAGGAATGCAGATCTAGAGAGTGTGCTACAGAGATCCTTTACTGCACGGTATAAGTTCTGTCAAGCACCTTAACTACTGGGAAATCACAAAGGCACTTGACGAGACTGCTGGAACGCAGAGGGAGAGATATATCAGTAATCTACACTTGGAAAACTGTGAAGAATGGTCCAAATCTGCACACAGAACAATTCCTACGAAAGTAAAAGACTGGGCAGAAGATGCAAAATGCCCCCAATAAAAGTAGGGCGCCATTGGTACACTAAGGGAAAACAATTACAAGTGTCCGGGGGCCCAAAATCATTTAAATAGCCTCCATCAAGCATTAGGGAATCGTTGCCACAAACCCCTGGCTGCCTTCAGAGAGCTGGATGATACCCAAAGTCAGTGCCGGATCAGCCGGGCTGTGGCTCGTACATGGATCGCGCGGCCAGCAGTAACAGCCTAGTTGATCAGGCCCTGATCCATCGGGGAGGCCTGGTCATGGACCGGGCTGGTGGGGCGTTGACTTTCGGAATAACTCCAGGTAAACTCCAGGTGACAATGGCAGGAGGAGGTGCATTTCTCTAAACGCCACCGTAGAAAGGTCAGGGGCTCCAGACAAGTTGGATTGAGATTGCTGAGATGTGCACCAGCTTTAGCAGCACCTCTAACTGCACTCCAGCACTGCCTAGTACAGTGTAAAATGGCTCCTCTGCAGCAGAGTGAACCCTGTTCACAAAAAGAAGAGCAGAGCAGAAAATCAGCAACTACAGACTGAGCATACTCCTGTCAATCACTGGTAAGATCCTTGAGACACAATCTCGCTGCAATGACAGAGTTTTTTGACTACCACTCACCACTTTGTGATCAAGTCAATATGGTTTGTGAAAGTGCATTTCAAGGTTGATCTGTTGTTAAACCTCTCCACTAAGTGGGCACCAGTCTCTGATAAATCCAAAGTCAGCTATGTGGTAGCACTGGATATTGCTGGCGCTTCGACCGGGTGTGTCACCAGGGCCTCTTAGCAAAACTTCAAGCACTGGGAATTGCAGGCCTACGCTATGTCTCCTCAGTATTACCTTCATGGTAGATCTCTCATGTGCTCTCAATGGAACGGAATCAGCAAGACATCCTACTGGGGCAAGTGGTTCCACAAGGAAGCGTGTTGAACCATTGTTATGGAATGTCTACTTCCAACGACCTTCTTCATCTCATCCCAGAATCCATGCGCAGACGACTGTACACCGACATTCATTTATCCAAGAGAAGAAATGCCAGCCAGCTCTGGGTTACATCAATCACCAGCTAAGAGCTATACTGGGGCTTGGGGGAAATAGATGGCAAGCAACATGCACCTGAGAAAACGCAAATGATGATCGTTTCAGGCACCATCATGGTAATGCTATGCAGTAGTAAGGGGATGAATGGGAGGATGTTGGCACCTGGAGAAGAAGTTGATATCCTTTGGGGTGAATTGACTCAAACTAACCATGAAGAACCATGTTGTAAATCTGCAAACAAGGCACCTAGGAAGTTTACAGCACTTCGCCGTGTCTCGCATCTGCTTGACAGAAGGGGCGTTGCAGATTCTGTACAAGGCACAAAGCATGCCACACCTTGAGTATGCTCCACTTTCTCTGGTTTGCCTGCCTCCCTTCTCATCTCTGGTGACTGCTTGACAGATAGAACAGAGCAAGACGTCTCATCTCTCGCCCGACCCATCCTGATAGATCTGGTCATTTCACCCGAGCCTTCAACACAGGAGGGATGGGTATCTCACTGTTATGTTCAGGGCCAATATTGTCAAGCACTACACTTTGGATCGACTTCGAGGACAAAGTGAAACAAGCTTTTATGCCACAAGACGGCAGAAAGCACACCCCATTTCCTGGCTGTACCTCTTCTCCAGAACATCACTTCATCTGAGATCATATATACCCAGGATGACCTTATATGGAAATAATATCTGTACAGCATAATGATGTCAACGAGTTAACGTCAGTTGATCAAATGAAAATGCTGGCACACAGATGGCATCCTGTTCCTACTTGTATGTCTCATAACAATAAAATGTCAGAGCTGATGGAGGTACAGCCTAGCTTGTCAACAAAGGAATCCTTAACCTGTAAATAGCTTGTCAATAAAACTAGGATCCTTATCCTTGTCAAACCCTGTAAAAAAAAAAAAAGAGAAAGAGAGAGAGAGGGGAGAGAGAGAGAGAGAGAGAGAGAGAG
>NW_027196475.1:10000-62500 GCF_038502225.1 Cherax quadricarinatus
TACTCTCGACGTCATTCTATTTCGTTCCAACCTCTCTACATGTCCAAACTATCTCAATAACCCCTCTTCAGCCCTCTGAATATTAGTTTTGGTAATCCTACACCTCCTCCTAACTTAACTTCTCCTCATAGGACATATTCTTTAACTCCAGGACTATTCTTGTAACAAATTTTTGCACTGTCTCTAATTTCTTGACGTGTCTGAGTAAATGTGAGTTCCAAACAAGTGCTGCATACACCTATATGGACCTGACGTTTATGGTGAATAGTGTTTTGAATGACTCCTTACTTAGAGGTGAAACGCTATTCTTAGGTTTGCTACGCGCCCTTATGCTTTAGCAATCATATGGTTGCTCTGCGCCTCAGGGGCTGTGATCGTTACTATACTCACCCAAAGTTTATTCTTCTTGAATGAGTTTTGCAGTCTTTTATCCCTCAAGCATGTATCTGTGGTCTTATTTGTCCTTCGCCAAGCTTGATGACTGCACTTGGTGGGATTAAACTCCAGGAGGCATTTGTCGTATCAGGTTTGCAGTCTATCCAGATCCTCTTGTAATCTTACCCGATACTCGTCCATTTCAATTCTCCGCATTAGCTTCACGTCGTCTGCAATTAGGAACGCCTGTGAATCTATCCCTTTCGTCATGTCATTCATGTATACCAGAAGCAGCAATGACTTTAGGATTGAACCTTGTGGAACCCAAGGGTACCCCACCACTCTTCTGATAATCTTTACATTCTAATACACAACTTTACATACTATTCCATGTCAGTGACACTGGTCTGTCTGCCTTTCTGGTTCCTGTTAAAAACTGTGAAAACATTTGCTGTTTTCCGCACCTCAGGTAGTCGCCCAGTTTCGACGAATGTGTTGAAGATTGTTATTAGCGGCCTTTTCTTCCTCTCTCACGACCCATAGAGAGATGCTATCTGGTCCCATTGCCTTTGAGGTATCGAGTTCACCTAGCGATTTCTTCACCTCCTCCTCAGTTGAGTGTAGTGTGTCCAGCACTTGTAGGTGTATCCTACCAACTCAGTTTCCTAGAAGCCTTTGTGTCTACACTGAGAATACCTCCCTAAATCTAGGGCTGAGCTCCTCACCTACTTCCAGGTCATAACAGCTTTGGGTCAGATTTGGCTTTGGGTGCTATGTCATTCTCATACTGCCCTTCAGCCACCCTCTTTATCCATGCATATTCGTTTCTGGTTCGTTAGCTCAGGTCCTTATTTTCCCAGAGTCCTTCACTTTCTATACTTTTTTCCAAGTTCTAGCTTTGGTCTCTCTACACTTTTGGGTGAACCACGGGCTCACTCTGGCCTTCCCATTCTTTTTCTTGCCCTTGGGTACGAACTTCTCTGCCTCCTTGTACTTTGTTGTTAGGTGTTCCATCATTTCATTTACTGTCGTTCCCTTCGGTTCTCGTCCCCATACAGGAATTACCTCATGCCTGTGTAGTCCCCCCTTTTGAAGTTTGGCTTCTCCCATCCCTCTCGTGCTGCTTCACTCTCCAGTATTAAGTCTACAATGTATTCGGGACTCAGGGCCTTCCATATGAAATAACCTTCAAGTCGGAAATGTTCAGGGTAAATATGAGGTCCAGCCTTGCTGGTTGGTAATCAGGTTTTCCAGTACCGCCTACAGTATCTTAGTCCTCCACGTTTCTTTTCCTCCATGCTGCTTTAGGTTTTCCCAGTCGATCTCTTTATGGTTAAAATCCCCAGTACTAGTAACTTTGTCCTGCCCACGTGGGCCCTTCTGGCAGCCTTAGCTAGTATGTGTACCGTTGCTCTGTTGCTCTTATCGTACATTCTTTTTGGTCTTTTGCTATTCTGTGGTGGGTTGTACATCACTGCAATCACCACCTTTAGGTTCCCGGTCTCTAAGAGTTCATATTATGTAGTCAACTGCTTCCCTTCTGTCCATTCCTCCCAACTCCTTAAAACTCCATTGGATTTTGATGAGCAGTACTTCTCTTTTCCTTGTCATTCCTCAGGATCTGATATCAAATTGGGAACATCACATTTGTTATCATTCGTGTGACCTTTGTTTCCGTGAGTGATATGATGTCTGAATTTCCTCTGTGATCCATTTACATTACTCCTCACACTTATTTGTTATTCAGTCTGCATTGGCATACCATACCTTCAGCTTGTTTTCCAATACTGTATTCCGGGAGGATGGTGTGGGCTGGGGGTGTGGAAGGCAGGGCAGGATACTCTGGAAGGCTGCTGTGAAGGTGATATTTGTGCTGGGGGGCTGTGTGTGTGATGTCTGGATTGTTTTATGTTATTGTGTTTGGATGAAGGGGATCTGTAGATGGCGTCCCGAAGTCTGGGGCTCCTTGCCAGTCGATGCCTGCAATGTCTCTGCTTCTTGCCTCTTGTGTCTTTGTACCCTCTCAGTTTTTCTTGTTCTTTTCTTGTTCTCTTGTGGTCGATATACACCCAGTGGTGTTGCTGTGACATCGTTAACTATGTTTTTTGCTGAATGATCCTGTTTTGTATCATTTCTGTCATGAATGTCAATTTGACTGGACGATTTTTCCCTTCAAATACCCAACAATTCACTGAAAACTTGTTAGGTCTGTCATATTCTTGCCTCCTGTTTGTCTGATATTTTCATTTTCTTTTCTCTCCCACTGTCTAATTCCTACATATGTCTTTCCTTCATCCTCCTGATGCCTTTGAAAATTTACCGACCAATCCCTCTCCTCTTTCCATTCCTTATCCCTTTGTATTTTTAAGTCCAATATAAGCATGTCCATTACTGCTTCCCTTAACATTTCTTGTACCACCCGGTGACCTGATAACACTTATGAAAAGGACTTCTTATCTCCTTTCTTTCCTTCAGTCCACTTGCTGGCTGCTGATGTTCATGTTCCCAAATCAATGTCACTTTCGTTCTTTGACTCTATATTCTGCTTCAGCGTTTTCACCTCCTCTTCCAGGCTCTGTATCTTAACCTCTGTAACTTCATTTCGTTGCTCCCACTTCTCGCTCACTTCAGCCATTCTCTCCACCGGTGAGTTGCTAAATTCATATAGCCTTCTTTCTCACTCTTATTATGTGTGTATTATTATAACAGTGCTCTTGAGTTCTGCTGCTCGTACTGTCTTCTCTGACCAATCTTTCTCGGTTTCCGTGCCTCTTCATTCTAGTTTCTGGGGTCCTATTTTTCTTTTTTAGAATACACTAGTTATCATGATCTGTAAGCTTTGTGCATAAGAGTGTTTGTGTGTGTGCTTAGGTGTGCATTTGTACATGTGCGAGTGTGTGTGTACTCACCTAGTTGTACTCACGATTCGTGGTTGCAGGGGTCGAGTCACAGCTCCTGGTTCCACCTTTTCGCTGGTCGCTACTAGGTCTTTCTTCCCACTCCATGAGCTTTATCATACCTCTTCTTAAAGCTATGTATGGATATTGCATCTTCTAAATCACTTCGAAGACTATTGCACTTCCCAACACGTCTGTGACTGAAGAAATACTTCCTAACATCCCTGTGATTCATGAGTCTTCAACTTCCAACTGTGACCCCTTGTTGCTGTGTCCCATCTCTGGAACATCCTGTCTCTGTCCACCTTGTCGATTCCTCTCAGTATTTTGTATGTCATCATATCCCCACTATCTCTCCTGTCCTCTAGTATCGTCAGGTCGATTTCTCTTAATCTCTCCTCGTAGGACATACCCCTTAGCTCTGGGGCCAGTCTAGTTGCAATCCTTTGCACTTTCTCTAGTTTCCTTACGTGCTTGGCTAGGTATGGGTTCCAAACTGGTGCTGTATATTCTAATAGGGGCCAAACGTACACAGTGTACAGTGTCCTGAACGATTCCTTATTAAGATGTCAGAATTCTGTTCTCAGGTTTAATAGACGTCTATATGCTGCAGCAGTTACTTCGTTGATGTGCGCCTCAGGAGATGTGCTTGGTGATCCTTTTCCTTGACTGAGGTTTGTAGACTCTGGCCCCCTAAACTGCACTCCATCTGCGGTCTTTCACTTTCCCCAATCTTCATGACTTTGCACTTGGTGGGGTTGAACTCCAGGAGCCAGTTGCTGGACCAGGCCTGCAGCCTGTCCAGATCCCTTTGTAGTTCTGCCTGGTCCCCATACAACTGAATTCTTCTCATCAACTTTACATCATCTGCAAACAGCACCGGTCCTAAGACTGACCCCTGTGGAACCCCACTTATCACAGGCGCCCACTCTGACGCCTCGCCACATACCATGACTCGTTGTTGCCTTCCTGACAGGAAGGTGTACCCCCACCTCTCAGTCTTTCTGGAGTCCCTTCTGTTTCCTCTGTGAACACTTCTTTGAATCTCATTTAAGCTCTTCATATATTTCTCGGTCGTTTCTTGTAATCTCATTTTCTTCCTCCCTCACCCTGATTACCTGGACCGTGGCTGTCGCTTTCCTGCTGGTGTGGATGTACAAAAGCTTTGGGTCAGAATTAACTTTAGCTACTATGTCGTTTTCGTATTGCGGTTGGGCCTCCCTTCTTACTTGTGCATATTCATTTCAGGCTTTACGACTTCCTTCCGTATTCTCCTGGGTCCTTTGCCTTCTATACTTCTTCCATTCTCTATAGCACTTGGTTTTCGCCATTTCTACACCTTTGGGTGAACCAAGAGCTCACCCTGGCCTTCTCGTTATTTCTGATACCCTTGGGTACAAACCTCTTCTCAGCTTCCTACATATTGTCACATATTCCATCATCTCGTTTACTGACTTCCCTGTCGGTTCTCTGTCCAACTGAACCCCGTGAAGGAAATTCTTCATGCCTGTGTAGTCCCCTCTCTTGTAGTTTGGGTTCATTCGTTCTACCCTTTCTGCTTCCCTCTCAATTTGTAACCCTACTATGTATTCGAAGCTCAGAACCACGTGATCACTGGCCCCGAGGGGTCTTTCATATGTCCACATTATCTGCACTAGCCAAGGTGAATATTAAGTTCAGTCTCGCTGGTTCATCCTCTCTTCTCTCTCTGGTAGTGTCCCTTACCTGTTGGTACATGAAATTTTCCAGTACCACCTCCACCATCTTAGCCCTCCATGTTTCTGGGCCTCCATGTGCTCCAGGTTTTCCCAGTCGACTTCCTTGTTGAAGTTACGATAATCAGCAGCTTTGCCCTGCTGGCATGAACCCTTGTGGTCACTTCAGTCAGTGTGTTAACCATTGCTCTATTACTCTCATCATACTCTTGCCTTGGCCTCCTGCTGTACTATGGTGTGCTATACATCACTGCTATTACCTCCTTTGTACCTCCAGACTTAAGTGTTCCTCTTATGTAGTCTCTTGCTTCTACTCTTTCGCCTCTCTCCAGCTCATCAAATTCTCATCGGTTTTTGATGAGCAGTGCCACTCGTCCACTCCCTCTGTTCCCTTTGTCTTTCGTCAGGATCTGATATCCCGCTGGAAGATGGCTCTGTTATTATTCCTGTGAGCTTGGTTTCTGTGAGAGCTATGATGTCCGATGATGCCTCTTTGACTCTTGCTTGCCACTCCTCCCAGTTATTTGTGCATGTGTACTCACCTATTTGTACTCACCTATTTGTGGTTGCAGGGGTCGAGTCCTAGCTCCTGGCCCCGCCTCTTCACCGGTTGCTACTAGGCCCTCTCTCTCCCCGCTCCATGAGCTTTATCAAACCTCGTCTTAAAACTGTGTATGGTTCCTGCCTCCACTACGTCATTTTCTAGGCTATTCCACTGCCTTACAACTCTATGACTGAAGAAATACTTCCTACTATCTCTCTGACTCATTTGTGTCTTCAACTTCCAATTGTGGCCTCTTGTTTCTGTGTCCCCTCCCTGGAACATCCTGTCTTTGTCCACCTTGTCTATTCCACGCAGTATTTTATATGTCGTTATCATGTCTCCCCTGACCCTCCTGTCCTCCAGTGTGGTCAGGCCGATTTCCCTTAATCTTTCTTCATAGGACATTCCCCTTAGCTCTGGAACTAACCTTGTCGCAAACCTTTGTACTTTCTCTAGTTTCTTGACGTGCTTTATCAAGTGCGGGTTCCAAACAGGTGCTGCATACTCCAGTATGGGCCTGACATACACGGTGTACAGTGTCTTGAATGATTCCTTACTAAGGTATCGGAATGCTGTTCTCAGGTTTGCCAGGCGCCCATATGCTGCAGCAGTTATCTGATTGATGTGTGCTTCCGGAGACATGCTCGGTGTTATACTCACCCCAAGATCTTTCTCCTTGAGTGAGGTTTGCAGTCTTTGGCCACCTAGCCTATACTCTGTCTGTGGTCTTCTGTGCCCCTCCCCCATCTTCATGACTTTGCATTTGGCAGGATTAAATTCGAGAAGCCATTTGCTGGACCAGGTGTCCAGTCTGTCCAGGTCTCTTTGAAGTCCTGCCTGGTCCTCATCGGATTTAATTCTCCTCATTAACTTCACATCATCTGCAAACAGGGACACTTCTGAGTTTAACCCTTCCGTCATGTCGTTCACATATACCAAAAATAGCACTGGTCCTAGGACCGACCCCTGTGGGACCCCGCTCGTCACAGGTGCCCACTGTGATACATCATTACGTACCATGACTCGTTGTTGCCTCCCTGTCAGGTATTCTCTGATCCATTGCAGTGCCCTTCCTGTTATATGCGCCTGATGCTCTAGCTTCTGCACTAATCTCTTGTGAGGAACTGTGTCAAAGGCCTTCTTGCAGTCCAAGAAGATGCAATCAACCCACCCCTCTCTCTCTTGTCTTACTTCTGTTATTTTATCATAAAACTCCAGAAGGTTTGTGACACAGGATTTGCCTTCCGTGAATCCGTGCTGGTTGGCATTTATACTCCTGTTCCGTTCCAGGTGCTCCACCACTCTCCTCCTGATAATCTTCTCCATAATTTTGCATACTATACACGTCAATGACACAGGTCTATAGTTTAGTGCCTCTTTTCTGTCTCCTTTTTTAAAAATGGGAACTACATTTGCCGTCTTCCATACCTCAGGTAGTTGCCCAGTTTCCAGGGATGTGTTGAAGATTGTGGTAAGTGGCACGCACAACATATCTGCTCCCTCTCTAAGGACCCACGGGGAGATGTTGTCTGGTCCCATTGCCTTTGAGGTATCGATGTCCCTTAGCAGTTTCTTCACCTCCTCCTCATCTGTATGTATGTCGTCCAACACTTGGTGTATTCCTTGCTGGTGTCCCCATCTGGTCTGTCCCCCCAGAGTCCTTCCTGTCTCTACTGTAAATACTTCCTTAAATCTCGTGTTGAGCTCCTCACATACCTCTTGATCGTTTCTTGTGAGTTCTCCACCTTCTTTCCTCAGCCTTATCACCTGGTCCTTGACTGTTGTCTTCCTCCTAATGTGGCTATACAGCAGTTTCGGGTCAGATTTGACTTTCGATGCTATGTCGTTTTCATACTGTCGCTGGGCCTCCCTCCTTATCTGTGCATACTCGTTTCTGGCTCTTCTACTAATCTCCTTGTTTTCCTGGGTCTTATGCCTCCTGTACCTTTTCCATTCTCTGTTGCACTTAGTTTTTGCCTCCCTACACCTTCGGGTAAACCAAGGACTCGTTTTGGTCTTCCTATTATTTCCGTTTCCCTTGGGAACAAAACTTTCCTCTGCCTCCTTGCACTTTGTTGCCACATATTCCATCATCTCGTTTACTGATTTTCCTACCATTTCTCTGTCCCACTGAACCTCCTGCAGGAAGTTTCTCATACCTGTGTAGTCCCCCCTTTTATAGTTTGGCCTGTCCCCTTCAGTTCCTGTTACCTTCTCCACTTGTAACTCTACTATATAGTCAAAACTCAGAACCACATGATCGCTAGCTCCAAGGGGCCTCTCATAAGTGATGTCCTCAATGTCTGAACTGCTCAGGGTGAACACAAGATCCAGTCTTGCTGGCTGTATGTGTGTGTGTGTGTGTGTGTGTGTGTGTGTGTGTGTGTGTGTGTGTGTGTGTGTGTGTGTGTGTGTCTTGCTCGTGTGTGTACACTCACCTAATTGCTGTTGCATGGGTCGAGTCATAGCTCCTGGTCCTGCCCCATTACTGGTCATTACTAGGTCCACTTTCTCCCTGCTCCATGAGCATTACCATACCTCTTATTAAAGCAATGTATGGATCTTGCCTTCACTACACCACTTTCTAGATTACTCCACTTCCTGACAACTCTATGACTGAAGAAATACTTCCTAATATCCCTGTGACCCATTTGAGCCTTCTACCAGTTTTGACCCCTTGTTGCCTTGTGCAATATTTGGAATACCCTGTCTCTGTCTGCCTTGTCAATTCCTCTCAGTATTTTATTTGTATTTATGATCCCTCCCCCTCTCTCTCTTGTTCTCCAGTGTCGTCAGGCCGATTTCCCTTAAAATCTTCTAGTACGACATGCCTCTTAGCTCCGGGACTAGTCTCGTTGCAAACCTTTGCACTTTCTCTAATTTCTTGACGTGCTTGACCAGTTGTGGATTCCAAACTGGTGCTGCATAGTCCAGTATGTGCCTGACTTACACTGTGTACAGAGTTCTGAACGATTCCTTACTGAGGTGTCGGAATGCTATTCCTAGGCTGCATTTACTACAGCAGATATATGGTTGATGTGCCCCTCATGACATGTGCTCGGTAATATGCTCACTCCAAGATCCTTTTCCTTGAGTGAGGGTTGAAGTGTTTGGGCCCCTAGACTGTATTCTGTCTGTGGTCTTCTTTGCCCTTCCCCGATCTTCATGACTTTGCACTTGGTGGGGTTAAACTCCAAGAGCCAGTTTCTGAACAAGGACTGCAGCCGATCAAGATCTCTTTGTATTTCTTCCTGATCCACGTAAGACTGAATTCTCTTCATCAGCTTTACATTGTCTGCAAACAGGGACACTTCCGAGTCTATCCCTTTTGTCTTGTCATTCACATACACCATAAACCGCACCATTCCCAGGACCGAACCCTGTGGAACCCTGCCCGTCAAAGGAGTCCACCTTGACACCTCGTCACGTACCACTACTCTCTGATATCTTACCGTCAAGTATTCTCTGATTCATTGCAGTGCCTTCCCTGTTATACCTGCCTGGTTCTCCATCTTTTGTACTGATCATTTGTATGGAACTCTGGTGTCAATAGCTTTCTCATAGTCCATGAAAATGCAATCAACCCACCCCCGTCTCTCTCTTGTGATGCTGTCATTTTGTCGTAGAACTCCAATAGGTTTGTGACACAGGATTCCCTGTCCCTAGATCTGTGCTGGTTGTCGTTGATAAGCTCATTCCTTTCTAGGTGCTGACATCAGCATCAACCCCATTACCAATCTTACCTATCTTGTCATTGCTCATTTTCCAAGGTCATAATTACGAAGAGTTCATTAGTGGTTTTCAATCCATAGTAAATTCACGAACTGACGTAGATGAGATTGTTAAATACAATTATCTTATATGTCTTGTGAGGTAGAGAACCCTACGAACTAATTAAGTCAATTCTGTTGGCTACAGGCAATTATCACCTAGCCTTATCTGTCTTAGCAAACAATTACTTTGATGCTGATCAAGCCAGGGTTAAACATGCAGTCTTAATAGCTAGCTTGAAGCCACCCAAGCATTGTTTTTCAGGCTTACAGTCATTCAGGATCACATTAGACAATAGACCTACAGCAATGTGATTAGTTTATCAGTGGTATTGTGCAAGATAAGTTGTCACCACAAACTACTGAATAATTAAATATTATGTTCAATAAACGCTATTTCACTTGTGAAGAAATTAGCAATGATTTACAAACAATAGTTTCTTGTATACAAGCAATGAGACAAGATGAAACATCCACAAATCCTGTGGATAACAAACGTTCAATTCAGAATGGGAAATCCCATACAGGCATTTATCAAACTGTGAATACAACAGACAGTAACCAGACTGTCACACATAAACGTACTCCAAAATGTGTACTTTGTGACGGAACACATTGGGCACAGCATTGTAGGCATTGTAATCTGTGATAAACACGTAATCTGTGATAAACACGTAGCAATATATACCAGAAATGTATCCCTCAAACCTCATGTACTGTATATGCCATCTTTGTACTAGCAATGTGTCTTTTAAATTTTGTGTGCCATAATATATAATAAAATGTATACACACACACACACACACACACACACACACACACACACACACACACACACACACACACACACACACACACACCACACACACACACAGATATGAAGAGAGGCCCAGCGACAGAACGAAAAAGAAATAGCATCAAAAGCCAAGTCTGAACGGAAGCTGTTATATAGCCACATCAGGAGGAAAACAACAGTCCAGGGCTAGGTAATCAGTATATGAGGAGCTCAACATGAGATTTAAGGAAGTATTTACAGTGGAGACAAAAAGGACTCCGGGAAGTCAGAATAAGGGGGTACACCAACAAGGGATATACCAACAAGTGCTGAATGAAATACACACAACCGAGGAGGAAGTGAAGAAGCTATAAAGTGACCGGTGGGACCGGACAACATCTCACCGTTGGTCCTTAGAGAGGGAGCAGAGACGCTGTGTGTACTACTAACAACAATTTCCAATACATCCAATGAAACTACTTAACTACCTAAGGAATGGAAGACGGCAAATGTAGTCCCCATTTTTAAGGACACAGACACGAGGCACTAAACTACAGAGCAGAGTCACTGGCGTGTATAGCAAACAAAGTCATGGAAAAGATTATCAGGAGAAGAGTGGTGGAGCACCTACAACGGAACAAGCTTATAAACGACAACGAGCACGGATTCAGGGAAGGAAACCCCTGCATCAAAAATCTATTGGATTGTAATGACAAGGTAACGGAAGAAAGATACAAGAGAGAGGGGTTATTAGATTGCATTTTCTTGGACTGCAAAAAGGCCTTTGACACTTTCTCACAAGAGATTAGTGCAATAGCTAGAGGATCAGGCACGCATAACATGAAAGGCAATGCATTAGATCAGAGAATACCTGACAGGGAGGCAACAACGAGTCATGGTACGTGACGAGGGGTCAGAGTGGGCGCCTGTGACGAGCGGGGTTCCACAGGGGTCCTGTCCAAGGACCAGTGTGATTTTCGGTATATGTGAACGACATGACGGAAGGGATAAACTCAGAAATGTCTCTGTTTACAGATGATGTGATGTTAATGAGGAGAATTAATTCAGATGAGGCTCAGCCATGACTTCAAAGTGACCTGGACAGCCTGCAAGCCTGGCCCAGCAACTGGCTCCTCGAATTTAACCCCTCCAAATTCAAAGTCATGAAGATCGAGGAAGGGCAAAGAAGACCGCAGACAGAGTATAGGCTAGGTGACCAAAGACTGAAAACCTCATTCAAGGAAAAGGATCCTGGGGTGAGTGCAATACCATGCACATCTCCTGAGGCGCACATCAACCAGATAACTGCTGCAGCATATGGGTGCCTGGAAAACCTGAGAATAGCATTCCGATACCGGAGTAAGGAATCGTTCAAGACTGTACATCGTGTACATCACGCCCATACTGGAGTGTGCAGCATCACTTTGGAACCCACACCTGGTCAAGAACGTCAAGAAATTAGAGAAAGTACAAAGGTTTGCAACAAAACTAGTCCCAGAGCTAAAGGGAATGTCCTACGAAGAAAGATTAAAGGAAATCGGCGTGACAACTTACAAAATACTGCGAGGAATTCACAAGGTGGAGAGAGACAGGATGTTCCAGAGATGGGACACAGAAACAAGGGGTCACAATTGGAAGTTGAAAACTCTGATGAGTGAAAGGTATGTTAGGAAGTATTTCTTTAATTATAGAATTGTCAGGAAGGAGAATAGTCTGGAAAGTGACGTAGTGAGGGCAGGAACCATACATAGTTTTACGACGAGGATTGATAAAGCTGATGGAGCAGTGGGAGAGAGAACCTAGTAGCGATCAGTGAAGAGGCGGGGCCAGGAGCTATGTCTCGACCCCGGCAACCACAAATAGATGAGTACGCGCACACTCACACACACACAATATATATATATATATATATATATATATATATATATATATATATATATATATATATATATATATATATATATATATATATATATATATATATATATATATATATATGTCGTGCCGAATATGTAAAACTGGTCAATTAGCAAGAACTCATTTAAAATTAAGTCCTTTCTAAAATTTTCTCTTATACGTTTAAAGATACATTTTTTCATAAATGTTAATGTAAAAATTTTTAATTTTGCGCCAAAAGAATCTTAGAAAACTTACCTAACCTTATTATAACAAGAACAATTTATTTTAGCCTAACCCAACAATATATATTTTAGATTTGTTTACAATAATTTAATACTAAACAAACACAGTGAAATATACTTTTTTCGTTAGGTTCAGAATGATTTTGGCGACAAGAAAAACTTACATAACCTTATTTTAACTAGCTCAATGTAATATAGCTTAAAAGAACTAAATATATTTTAGATAAGTTTACAATAATTTAATAAACAAAACCCATGAAATATATTTTTTTGTTAGGTTCAGAATGATTTTTCCGAAATTATTGCATACAGAAATTTTCACTTGCCTTATTCGGCAAGAATAGCGTTGCTATTTAAGCCGAAATAGCAACTTTTACCTATTCATCACGGCATATATGTATATATGTTACATTAAAACTAATTGGATTAACGCAATACGTTTTGAAATATAGTTGACAGGATAATTGTGGAAATTTTTTATTTAATTTCCTAAATGAAGAACAAAATGAATAATATAATAATTGCATATTAAAATGTGATGCTATTTGGACCCTTCGAGAAATTTTAAGTGAAAAAGTGTGGTTGAACCACTAAGGACGCTGAGGAAGATGCCAATTTTAATTTGTGAACATTGGTTGTCGTGGGAAATTCTGTTAATAATTCGTGTTTTCCAAGGCCTAATGGGGTGTTTCGGCCTGAATTTGTAATAGGAACGCATGTTAATGTCCCCTGCTGAAGAATTGGGACAGGAAATTTGCAGGACCTCAAGAACTGTCTGTTGAGAACGGAAAAACAGAGGACTACAATTCTCCTAGGAGCTCCCTCAGCTGTGCGACACCTTCCCATAATGTACAGTAGTTTTTGTGTTGGCCTTCGCAAATTCTAGCTGCTAGAGGTTAGCAATAATTGTCTTCCAGCAGTTAAATGGTAAGTTGTATTACAAAGTTCTTTGTACTAATAGTTATATTTTTGTATATCCAGCAAGCCTAATCTCATATAGTCCACACAACTTTAACTACCAGAGTAGCTGGTTTTAATATTATAATTATTAAATTAATGTTAGGTCTAGCTTTTCGTGAGAGTGGTGAAGAAGTGGGCAGTTGAAGGAGTTGCAGTTCAGTGACATACTGTGACTAAAACCCACTTACCTCACCCAAATTACTTGCAGGTAATAATTCAGGTAATGCCCTGTAAACCTCCTGCAGGTGATTTGCCAGAATAATAATAATAATAATAATAATAATAATAATAATAATAATAATAATAATAATAATAATAATAATAATAATAATAATAGTAATTTTCACTGATTATATATCCAAGTTCGTTAGGACCGAAGGTTTATTTTGTGAAAATTCTTCTTCTTCTTCTTTTTATTATTATTATTATGTGAGCAAATCACCTGCAAGCGGTTTACAGGGCATTACTTGAATTATTACCTGCAAGTAATTTAGGTGAGGTAAGTGGGATTTAGTCACAGTATGTCACTGAACTGCACCTCCTTCGACTGCCCACTTCTTCACCACTCTCACAAAAAGCTAGACAGACCTAACAATAAATTAATATTTATGCTAAAACCAGCTACTCTGATAATTAAAGTTGTGCTGACTGTATGAGATTAGGCTTGCTAGATACACAAAAATATAAATATTAGTACAAAGAACTTTGTATTACCATTTACCATTTAATTGCTGGAAGACACTTAATGCTGATGGAACACACCCTTACCTAACCCCTGGCAGCTAGAATTTACGAAGGCCAATGCAAAAACTACTGTACATTATGGGTAGGCATCACTTAGTTGAGGGAGCTCCTAGGAGAATTGTAGTCCTTTATTTTTCCGTCCTCCACACACAATTGTTGAGGTCCCACAAATTTCCTGTCCCTATTCTTCAGCAGGAGACATTAACAAGGGTTTCTATTACAAATTCAGGCCGAAACACCCCATTAGGCCTCGGAAAACACCGAATTATTAGCA
Organism: Cherax quadricarinatus; assembly: GCF_038502225.1. Classification (NCBI taxonomy): domain Eukaryota; kingdom Metazoa; phylum Arthropoda; class Malacostraca; order Decapoda; family Parastacidae; genus Cherax; species Cherax quadricarinatus. Next base: position 24,196 of record NW_027196475.1, read on the forward strand.
GAATTCCCTACGACAACCAGTTTTCACAAATTAAAAATGGCGTCTCCCCCGGCGTCCCTACTGGCTCTTCCACACTCCCCTTCACTTAAAATTTCTCGAAGGGTACAAATAGCACCACATTAATACGCAATTATTATATTACTAATTATGTTCTACATTTAGGAAATTATGTACATAATTTCCACAATAATATTTACATCCTATACGTGACGAACTTTCTTCACTCAAGTCTTAATAAAGCCATTTAAGAGATTCATCCGCATTAGTGGACTGTTGTTTTCCTTTGTGTAAGACGACGGTCGTAGAATCGTACCTCCATTACCTCTGCTGGATGAGTCACACTGGTTTAGCGCTTCCTTGAATGTAATAATAATTCCTTTGTATAATCGAAATACAAAGTCAAATATACCTTGAAGTTTTAAAAAAAAAATATTTTGAATAAAATCCTTATAAGAAGATTCATCAGACGTTAGTTATGATGTGAAGCAGCAAGGTTATCCAAACTGTTTTCTATGATATTGACATTGACATTGATATAGAATCTTGCATAAATCGATTAAGAGAACTTATTAATTATTAGTTATCTATTCAAGATTAAAAATTTCGTAATAACCATTTATAAAAGTAGATATTTATTATGTATTTCAAAACACAAAGTTTCTACGTTTACAGTGTTTGACAGAAATTGGTTACAATAAAAAATATGCAAGAAATTGGAGGCAATAAAGTCGTCACTTGTAGCAACAACATTTAAGATGATGAACATACAAACCTTCGTCAAATATAGCCATAATTTTTAAGGGGATGGACCGGTAGGCCAGCCTAAGGCCTCGGTCAGATGACCAAAGGCTACAGCTGCGGGTCGTCATATAACTAAGACTCGCGGCAGAAAATACTTGTCCTATTTCCTGACAAACCTACCTAACTTATTTTGACCTCAATGAATTTCAGTAGCACTGAAGACTGCTAAAAGATAGTTTCAGCACCACATTAAAAGAAAAATCTTCGCTCATCTAAGTGATGAATTGACATCAGTGAGTGAAGAAAAAAAAATGAGATTCTTGCTGCACTATCATAGGATTCCTGAATAACCATCACAGGATTCCTTTTAATCAATCGCAAGATTTTTTTTGAACTTTCGCAGGATTAATGTTGATTCACCATAGAGTTCTTGTTGAACTTTCACAGTGAACGGGAACCAAATGTAGAGCATGGTGCCGCACTGACACAGTACACTGTGTCGGACTCGATACATTGGTCTGTTGTCTAAATTTCAGGAAGAAAAACATTAACAACTGTTTATTTAATGGGTTACCACCTGTGTCTGAAGGGCAGCATGTGGCCCTTGAAATAGGTACATAGGACCACTGACAAAGTAGATAACGGCTCTTGAAAAAGCAACATATGGCCCTGGAAAGGGCCTCAGGAAACCTATGGAAAACTTTTATGAAGATTATAAATCTGTAACCAGAATTAGTTATTGACTATACTGTCAGCAATGTTAAGGAGTTGGATTCGACATCAAATGTTTTAATGAACATAAGCCTGTCTTAGAGGATTTGCTGTTTAACTATCATAAGACAACGAGAGTAGTCAAGATAACCTAAGATAACAGAAGTTTCATTAGGACAAACATATAAAAACTTGAATAAGATGACTGTAAACTCGGTCCATGTAGCCTAACCACAAATTCCGTGTGCTTGAGTAAGTCTGGTGACGATAAAACTCAAGCTGAGAGTGAAATTAAAATACTACGCTTTAAAAAGTATGCAAAATCCTTCCTAAAAGCTGAAGACATCTGCCACTGATTTATTAAAGCTGAATACCACTGCAGCAGATTATGCACAGATTTATGGAGCCGAGGAATCTGTTCAAGACAAAACACAGGATGATGCAGCAAGCAATTGTGCTGTAATGACAGTCCTCGTATTTACTAGGAATTTGGCAAATTTTTATGATGCCCACAGCTTAAATATCTGCAGTTGTAGGCGGGGCAATGTCACACGTTGTTGCAGAAGAGTGTGAGATTCAAGAGGTATGTTCCTCACATGGCCTGAATTCAGTATAACGCAGGGGAGGGTAATAATTTTGAGAAGCAGGTCACTCACGCTTTTTTGTCAACTTTAAATTGTTAATATTTAATAACATCTCAAGTTCATGTTTTCTATTTGTACATTGAAAAAACTTGATAAAAATGCCTGAAGCTGTTCCAGTGTTGATGTGTAGCAGTGTTTCCGCTGTTGAACTTCTGAGTACCACTCCATAGTGGTCATCCATCATCATCTTAGAGCTAACTCCTGATCATCCATCATCGTCTTAGAGCTAACTCCTGATTTATTTTGTTTTATATAAAAAGTAACCTTTCTCACTATCTCTCTCTCTCTCTCTCTCTCTCTCTCTCTCTCTCTCTCTCTCTCATTTACAGAGATTTTTACAAAGTTAGTTTAAGAGTTCCTAGCTTTATTTACAAGTTAAAAGCTGTTACCTACCTGAGCTCATTTGAAAGCCTTTTTGTTATGAAAAATACAAACAAGGAACAAAATGAAGTTGGAGCCATCTATGGGACAGCGATTTCATTAGATCAATTGACTTTATTTCACTGATGTTGTTATGCTGTACTAACATGATCTTGATTCGAGTCATTCTAGGAATGACTGACCTCATATGAAGCCATGTTCTTAAGAAGGGTACAGCCACAGTGTAGTTGCTGTTTGTTGCCCTTCTTGTTGTATAAATGCTGTCTTCTCACCGTACGCGAAGTTGAGCCAGGTGTGGCACCTGGCAAACATTGTCTTTTTACATAACCGTAAGACAAACCACATCTCTTCAGTGATGAAAGCTTTGTTGAAATGAAGATCTATCTAGACAGAGTCCAGGCGACAGATATGTCGTCTGACTCTCTTCTCTATTCTCTATAGAAATCCGAGATAAGAAGTGAGTAGGGAACGGCTGACTTGTTTACAAGATTTACTACATGATTCTTCATAGAAAGTTTGGAATCAAATTTCATCCCCAAGATATCTACCTCATTCTCAGGTTCCAACACTCTCCCATTCATTTTGCCTAGAGACCATCTGTGTTTTCTCAGAAGCAAATGTAGCCTGCCATTGTTTCCCAAGGTTGATGTACCTGAAAATAGCTGGTATTTCCTCTCTTGGATTTGTAAATGTAAGAGTACAGTCATTTGCATATACAAGACATTCTCTGATTACTTAAAGCTTAATGAAGTAGACATTTCATAACAATGGCCTCAGCACACTTTCCAGAGGAACACTAGCATCGATAGTGTGTCTTGTTGACTCTTAGAGAACCACCTTAGAGAACCACCTTGACGATAGTCACTAAAGAGAGGTAGTGCAAAGCCAGAGACTCCTAGTGCTTGGAGTTTTGCTAAGAGTCCCTGGTGCTATATTCGAATGAAAGTGCCAGCATTATACAGCTGATGTTGGATACCTCCAGCGACTGATGCCACGTGGTGGAGAAGTTTAACAGTAGATTAGCAGCTGTCCTTTACCAAGATATTATTGCCTCAAGAATTTTGCCAATGATTTACAGGAGAGACACTGGTCTGTAGTTGCTGCTTTCAGCTTCTGCTCTTCCACAGAGGACATTTACACCGTGCTAGACAGTACTGATATATGCGAGTTAGTGATGCTAGCTGGTCTTCACATTTACTCAGCCTGCCTTATTGTCATCTCTGACAACTATGACACTATGCTAGTTCTTGGGACTAGCATAGGAGGTTCCTTTACTCGACCAGGGACTCGCATCTTTGCAGCAAAGTGTTCAGCAAAGAGGTCAGCTTTCTCTTGATTGCTAGTAGAGACGGTCCCATCCTGTCGAATAAGAGGTGGAATAATTTCATCAGGTAAATATCTCATCCAATCTTCTTGATGTCAGTTTTCTTTGTGTCATCCTACTATCTAGAGATGGCCTAGTCTTAAACTTCTTCCATTTGCCGACAGGCTTGCATGTGCAGGTTCCAATTATACTTACTGGTATGCCTTTTATATCTTCTCCAAGCCAACTACTTAACAGAAGCAGCCTCTCGTCAACGAAAGCCGAGCCAAGGCTGATATGATGGCTTCCTTACATGCTGACGGGAAGGGATGTATTTGTGTTGGAGATCAAGGATATATTTAGTGAAGGTAATCACTTGGTTATCAACATCGCTTTGGAAAGGAAAATTTCAATCAGAGGCTGCAAACTCTGTGCAAAAATCCGACCAGTTTCATAAAAATGTCTCAACAACGGTGATCATGTCAGGACTAAACTGTGCGTGAGCTCACCAACATTGAAGCTGAAGCTTGGCTCCTCATTTTTGTGTTCAGCTTGCCTTTGAGATAGGTAGGACACATGAACAACCCCTGGGACGTAGCTATGTGGTCTTTTTAAAGGCACTAAACAGCTTCCTGAATTGAAACAGAAGTAGCTGGATGCATAACGTGTTACAATGTTCACCTGTTCTGAAATCCTGCTGATTTGTCCCGAGAATAAATCTTTAAAAAACTGGTGATCCTGTCTGTCCAGTTCCTTTTTGCTTCGACAGCGATCTTCTTGATGTCCCGGCTTGTGGCAGTAATCGTACCTAATTACTAGCAGACAGTTGTTAGTGGTGTGCCCCCTTCGGTGACAGCAGGAGCACTGCCTAGGTGCCTGGGAGGGTGGTCTCCTGTTTCCTGTTCCTCTTGTGTTTCGCTGCTGATTCGGCAACTATACGTGATTATGTACCTGGTGGGCTTTCCTGGGGCTGTGTTGGTGGAAGGTGAGACAGCTGTGAGTAGCTACCTTTCTGTCTTCCACGCCCTCGTCCAGCCCTACCAGATTTATGTCTGCTGCTCGTAATTTGGCCCGGCATTAGATCAGGTACAGTGTCGTTAAGCTGACTGTTAGCTACAGCAGTCATTAGTGACGAAGAACCTGTCACGGGATTGTTAGATGAAGCACAGATGCCAGGTGTACCGGTAAGTGTTGGAACAATAATGTCTGATATATTGGCATGTGTAGGAGTGGAGCCGACAGTCATTGCTTGTTTCGTAGCTGGATAATAGATCTGTTCGCAGTGTGGCGGCCATAGAAGTTGTAACAATTTCCCGGTACGGTGTTTCGAGCCTAACAGATTCTCACCAGCTTTTTTTCCTATTGTGTTAATTTCAGTATGAAAATTTCAGGCCTTCTTATTAGTGTCAACATCAACTGAGCATCCTAAGACACTTGATGTTATGGTTATCCACAATACTTTATCGACATAACGCGATTCCTTGCAATGGAATTTCATGGTTGTAACCTCACAACGCAGCCCAATAAAACAATGTTAATTAGTTGAGTGTAGTTTCTGACGCCTCTGAAATCCTGTTATGACGCCTAGTTCGTTTCTGGTGTATAACTCACCGCTTCATGGATGTCTTTCATTCTTCTGAGATAAGCCACTTGAGTACAACACAAAGTCTCCTTCTATCCTCCAAGTGGTGTAACAGTAATTGGAACACGTGGGCACCAGGCATGGAAGACACACCTGCCCTCATCTTCTGTATCCACAAACGCTGTAATAGATCATAGGACAGTAACTAAATAGTGAAAATAATCTTTCAATTTCGCGATGCGAAATCCTCACAGAAGTCCTCACAAAAGAGGTCCTCATAGAAGAAGTCCTCACAGAAATCCTCATAAAAGAAGTTCTCACAGAAGTCCTCACAGAAGAAGTACTCACAGAAGAAGTCCATACAGACGAAGTACTCCCAGAAAAAGTCCTCACAGAAGAAGTCCATACAGAAGAAGTACTCACAGAAAAAGTCCTCACAGAAGAAATCCATACTGAAGTCCTCATAAAAGAAAGCCTCACAGAAGTCGTCACAGAAGAAGTTCCTAGTACATCAGACAGGGAGCCTCAGTGTAGCTGGCGTCGTCTTGCTGAGTGGCTGCAGGGGGCTTTCATCCAATGTTAAACAGGTGTGGTATGTCTGATTGTAGTTTCTATTGTACAGGCAGTCTAACTTCTTATTTCAGCGTTGCTTTCTCTAGCACAGATTATTCTCTTCAGTCACGAACAGTAACATGCAAGAAACTTATCATGACGGGAGACGAGATTTCACCAGCTGACCAGCAAAACAGTGCCTTATAAGTCGGTCTGTAAATAACGTGTTCAGAGAGCTACTGTGAATCTTGCTTCATTAACGTTCTTGGTAACAATACTAAGTACTGAAGTTGCGTCTTCAACAGCAAGTGTACATAGTATCCTTACTTTAGGTTCCAAATTATTCCTTCTAAGTGGAATATAAACCATACATCTTATGATACATCAAAATTGGCTAACAGCGCTCAGTTTTATGAGTATTGGGTAGAAAATATTTAACAACTGGTATTAAGGCTAACTTTTGTGACGGTTACGAAGCACAGCTAGCCGAAGCCCATGCAAGGTTTCATTGTCGGCCAGTACTCCAGAGAGGACAACTGGTTATTGTATTCCTCTGCCGTTTGACAGGAGTTGCAAAGGTTGATCATAATTTCTAATATAAAATATAAGTTTCGAGAGCATGAGAATAGATCACGTCCATTCATGGGATTTTATACCCATTCATACTGATATTATACCGTCTTGCTTTCATATGTAGTGCGTTCAGTGTGTGGGTTTGAAGCCAACCCTTCCAGTATTTCCAGGTATTTTTCTTACCTACGTTCCGAAGAGTGCAGTTGAAGAGACTTCAAGTGTTCCCAGTAGTCCAGATGCTTAAGGGAATTTAAAAGGGCAGAGAAAGTTCTCTGTAAGTTTGCCCTGAAATGGGCCGTCACTGTACAGTAGTTTTCCAGCAGAGAGAAAATAAGTAACTTGAAGGGAATAATAATTTTTTCAGCATCACTTGCCTTGAATCTTTTGGTTATCCAGCTTATCATTTTCTTTGCGTATGCAATAATAACATAGTTATGAATCTTGAATGAGATTTACCCTGACATTATTATTACCTAGTTTCTTTTATTGAACTTTCATTCTATTGAATGATTCGATTGCGTCTTGTTTTCCGCGTAAGTCTTTATGTCTTGAATTTTTCCGTAACATAATACCTATGTCCACCATGAGCACCATATTATTATTTATAGCCACTGTAAGATGCTCTGTCTTCCATAAATATTACTCTTAAAGAAATTCTGGAATTATCAGCAATGTAAGATACAGTGCTATGATTTATGTCTCTGTCTATGTCAGATATCAAAAAAGAGCAGAAATGGGGTTAGTACTGTGCCTGGAGGAACAGAGCTCTTCACTGCTGCAGCCTATTGTTTCATTTTGTTTATTATAACTCTCTGGGTTCGGCTTTAACAAACAACCCAGAGAGTTATAATAAACAATAGGACTAAAAATTATAATAAACAATAGGAATAAATGCTGTTATAATAAACAACATTTATTCCTGTTGTGAGTATTATGTGAGCTTTTGCAAAATCACTGTGCGCTTCATTAACGTTTTGTTTATCTTCCAATGTATCTTAGACCACGTCGTATTGCTCTAGCAATTGCAACAGACAAAAGCGACTTGCTCTTAGCCCATGCTGCCCTGGTATATACGACTATTGTGGTTACATGTGCTCATCAGTCTCACTTCTAAAAGCCCTCTCAAAGGATTTCCTGCCAGATGTTTTCCTGCCACCTTTGTGAAACGGGGTAATATCGATGGCTTTTAGCGATTGTGAACGGCACCTGTGGCCAGGCTCCTCCTCCTCCGTAAAATATGTGAAGCACGTTCTGTGAGTCAGGGCATGTGGGCAGAATGCCTGGGCATTCTCCCGGAAGTGAAATGTTGTTTGTGTTAATTTGGAAATTGTGCAGAGTTTTGAAAATCGTTCATGAGAATCTCGTTTGTATTAGCTAACTTTAGATTAATTAATGACTCACTGAACACAGAGATGAATTGTGATTTCAGTATCTTACGCATTTCTTTATTATCAAAAGTGTATGTTCCGTCTTCTTTATGTAAAGTTTCTATAATAGACGGTGTTTATGTATCAGTTTCTTCTGATTTTCTTATATTTCCTCGGACTCTCCTGGGTTCAACATGAAGCAGTCAGTTTGAGCTGGACGTTCTCCATTTCTCTAATCAATGTTGCCCATAGTCTCTCTCTCTCTCTCTCTCTCTCTCTCTCTTTCATTTACTTGTCTTTGTAGTATAGTCAGTGTGGAGAGCTTTATCAGTGTAGCTAGTGTGGTAGGCTCTACCAGTGTAGTCGGTGTGGTAGGCTCTACCAGTGTAGTCGGTGTGGTAGGCTCTACCAGTGTAGTCAGTGTGGTAGGCTCTACCAGTGCAGTCGGTGTGGTAGGCTCTACCAGTGTAGTCGGTGTGGTAGGCTCTACCAGTGTAGTCGGTGTGGTAGGCTCTACCAGTGTAGTCGGTGTGGTAGGCTCTACCAGTGTAGTCGGAGTGGTAGGCTCTACCAGTGTAGTCGGTGTGGTAGGCTCTACCAGTGTAGTCAGTGTGGTAGGCTCTACCAGTGTAGTCGGTGTGGTAGGCTCTACCAGTGTAGTCGGTGTGGTAGGCTCTACCAGTGTAGTCGGTGTGGTAGGCTCTACCAGTGTAGTCGGTGTGGTAGGCTCTACCAGTGTAGTCGGTGTGGTAGGCTCTACCAGTGTAGTCGGTGTGGTAGGCTCTACCAGTGTAGTCGGTGTGGTAGGCTCTACCAGTGTAGTCGGTGTGGTAGGCTCTACCAGTGTAGTCGGTGTGGTAGGCTCTACCCAGGAATGATATTTAGCAGTAAAAGTAGCTTGTTACGTGTGTCGCCGAAAACGCTGCATTATTTTTGAAGAAAGAAACTACTGATAAACGGTAGTTAATTGTTGTTCCCTCACTCGAGACTAATTATATGCAAACACAAATGGTGTGATATTTGTTGTTTCTGTGTTGGTGTATTTTTGTTTGCAAGAATTATCATCTGTAGCTCTGATGATGCCGCCATAGCTGTACATCCAATAAATACAATATGTGTCGTATATTTTCTACTGAGTTATATCCACATTAAAGGCGAAAGAATATGTTAGTGCTGTAATGATATAAGCCATTTTTTTCAGGAGAGAAAATTTCTAGGATAGGCAGATCAAAAAAGGATACAAGTTGAACTAATGTGACCTTTTATTGTGGCAACGTTTCGCTCTCCAGGAGCTTTGTCAAGCCGTTACAAACAGTACATGGACACAGAAGGTATATATAGGTACAGAGTGAGGTGCAAAACATAATATAATCGTTGTAGGTAGCAGTAGTAGTACCTGTGGTGTTACTACTTCTACCACCACCACCACCACCACCACAACTACTACTACTACCACCACCACCACCACCACAACTACTACTACTACCACCACCACAATAGGTACTACTACTACCTACAACGATTATATTATGTTTTGTACTTCACTCTGTACCTATATATACCTCTCTTTGCCCTTGTACTGTAACGGCTTGATAAAACTCCTGGAGAGCGAAACGTTGCCACAGTAGCAACCAACTTCATAGCAACCAACTTGTAGTAGTCCTTACCCAGGTAGACTTAATATACAATGTGAGAACAATATCATACTTTACCATTTACGTGGTATATGTCAAAGGTATCGTACAAAAAAAGTTCATTAACTCACAGAAAGCTATGAACTTATGAACTATTTATCTTTCGTTCAGAATTTGGGTTATAATCCAGTATTTTCTTTCTCTAAACGATGGCCTGTGTGAAGCTTTAGGTACTTTGACTTAAACTTCTGTTGACTTACTGGTTAACGTTGTAAACCAATAACATCACTGGATATGTTGGTAGGTTTTCCAACTGACTTACAAAGCAAAGGATGACCGTACAACAGCGACTTATTATGTTTACACTGTAGCCGGTGGTGGTATTGTGTTAAGAGTGTGTTATACTCACCATGATAAGTACATTCATTGTAATAAACACTGCAATGTATATATTGATTCAAGAACAAAAAGGCACAATACCGTAACTGGAACAATACACAAATAACCAGCACATAGGAGAGAGAGAAAAGCTTATGGCGGTTTTTCGGGTCGACTTGGACCAGTTACAAGTCACATTGACAGAAGAGAATGGCTCACTCATTCACTTCTGTCAGTGTGACTTATGAATAGTCCAGGTTGGGCGAAACTTCGTCATAAGCTTTTCTCTCTCCACTGTGTGGGTTATTTGTGTATTCATTAATATTACTGAAGAATGGTTTCCGAAAACTACACTAACTATAAAGGACCCCAATGAAAATAAGTCACTTTGACTTTTTTGGGTTATCTTAGGTTCTCTACACGTATACTGCTATGTATGATAATCTATGTAACTGTATTTGTGTATTCCTGAATAAACTTACTTATTATAACATTAAGAAGTTTACCAAATGTTCATAGTACAAGTGATGCGACTCTGCAGATGGCATAACACCTAGGTTAGTTAACCTTGGAAACGAAACATTTACAGAACCATTTTCTATGATACTGAATCTCTGTTATCTGTATTTTAAGCGACCTATTTTCCTGTGAAAAATCTGTTAACTCTAGTTAGTATTTGATATAAATCATTTTTATTAAAAATACTTAGACTAGAAATTATTAATACAATACAAGAAAACAGTTTGGAAGAAGTTGCTACAAACTGCCCATCATGCCAACATGATTATTGATCTGGTATTGAACCCAGCAACTCACCTGAAAGTTCTTACATCATCTTGCAACACCTCATGCAAGGTGCCAGGGACATTCCTATACCTGATAACTCAGGTTATAAACTAGTTTTAGGGCGTGGAGGCATTCCTGGATGGCCTTATCATTGCTGGTGACTCCTGGCCCCGTCACACATTGCCTTTACGTCACTTGACGTTCATGGTGGAAAAATGATGAGTTTGGGCAGTTGAAAGCTATTTTTTCTGGGACTTGACAATGGGCAGGTAAAATTTCCCTTGTCGAAGCATTGGTAGAAACAATTTAAAATATCGAACTGCTTTCTGCTAGAAGTGCTGTGTTGAGATTTCAGGAAATATCTGCGCTATTATCTGGCGTTTTCGTCAGAATGCCTTTAATGAAGCTCATTCGTTATTTTTGCTGACAAATCCAAAGTATCAGTTTCTCTGGGAAGAGCAATGCCAGAATACTTTCCAACAATTCTTTCCATCGACTCTAATGCTTCAGAGTTCTAATTTCAGTGCACATGTTGTTGTGTAGGTAGACGCTCACCAGGAGGTAATTGGTGCTGTTCTTCAACAATTAACGGAGGATGATGCTCACCAGGAGGTAATTGGTGCTGTTCTTCAACAATTAACGGCGGATGATGTTCATGAGGAGGAAATTGGTGCTGTTCTTCAACAGTTAACGGCGGATGATGCTCATGAGGAGGAAAATGGTGCTGTTCTTCAACAGTTAACGGCGGATGATGTTCAGGAGGAGGAAATTGGTGCTGTTCTTCAACAGTTAACGGCGGATGATGTTCAGGAGGAGGAAATTGGTGCTGTTCTTCAACAATTAACGGCGGATGATGTTCAGGAGGAGGAAATTGGTGCTGTTCTTCAACAATTAACGGCGGATGATGTTCAGGAGGAGGAAATTGGTGCTGTTCTTCAACAGTTAACGGCGGATGATGCTCATGAGGAGGAAATTGGTGCCGTTCTTCAACAGTTAACGGCGGATGATGCTCATGAGGAGGAAATTGGTGCTGTTCTTCAACAGTTAACGGCGGATGATGCTCATGAGGAGGAAATTGGTGCTGTTCTTCAACAATTAACGGCGGATGATGCTCATGAGGAGGAAATTGGTGCTGTTCTTCAACAATTAACGGCGGATGCTCTTACTCCGGTATATTTTAGTTCACAAAGATGAAGAAACATTAAAAGAATTACAGCCCCATAAAGAAAGAGGAGCATGAACACTATTAAGTATTTGTGATAAATGGCTTGAAAATCGACAAATTGAAGATTGAGACATTTATGCAAACTATGGGAATCTTAATTAAGGAAACCTTTCGCCACACAGTGGCTTCATCAGTCAAATATAAAGCAGAGAGGGGTAAGGAGAGGAGGAGTTTGCCTTCTATTGGACTGATGAAGCCACTGTGTGGCGAAACGTTTCCTTAAAAAAGATTCCCATATGTTGCATAATTGTCTCAATCTTCAACTATTAAATATTGCTGGGCACGTTGCATGACCCAAGGCTGGAGTATTGCTGGGCACGTTGCATGACCCAAGGCTGGAGTATTGCTGGGCACGTTGCATGACCCAGGCTGGAGTATTCAGATGATAATCCTCTTACTTTTATGCACGGTTTTAAGAAGATAATGGTGCGCTATTGACCTAATATTTTGTCCATGTTCACCCATTCAAATTATTCAAATTATTTCTCGCGTTTGTGGGTTTAGCACTTAGATTTGATAATAATAATAATAATAATAATAATAATAATAATAATAATAATAATAATAATTGTGATGACTGGCAGATTATCCTCGTCACTACAACAATGCCCACCATAAAACTGTTGTAGTAAATTCACTCCCAAACGTGTGACACCTTTCATGAAGTAAACTATAGATCACATGTTTAACATATATTTTCAAGAAATTATTTTATTTTATTTAAATATCATTGAGTCAGGAGAAACATAAGAGGAATTCCACTAACCATCAAGTAATTGACATTCTCTACATTATTTTATGGAGAGTATAGCAGAATATTGAATTTTAAAACATTCGTTTTAAACTGACAAATTCCTCTCCGTGTACAAGTACACGGAGATGAGTTTGTCAGCGTATATATACTGAGACAGTGTTGGATTTAGATGAAGAGAGGCTATTGGCTATCCCCCTTCTGAGGCGCCTCATAGATGAAGAGAGGCTATTGGCTATTTTCCTTCTGAGGCGCCTCACAATCACCACTAGAGGAAGATGGAAGAGTTTTAAAAAAAATTCAGTGAAGCCGAGGATGACGACGGATGTTCCAAATTTTGCAATTCACAATTCCTCCTCTAAAGGGCATAAGATACTATTGTTAAATACCGTAGTGATTGAAACAAAAAACATTAATTTTCAAATTAACACTCAGAAAACCTTCTGCAATAACCGAACTTTGTAAACATTTTGTGGAATAGCGAAGAATTTTTAGGAATGTGATATTGTAAGTGTTATATTCTTTAAAATACGCATATTCTTTTAAAACATGTTCATGCGCATTATATACACGTTTTGAAATTCTTTTGAAATATGTATATAATTTGATAAAGGTCTGCATGAGACAGTGACTGCTCTTTGTCTCACGTACAAGTGGAAGTACAAAAGTTCATCAGTAAGTTTTAGGTGAACATCGTCTGACTGACATCGTCTGGTTATGCTGCCATCAACAGTTCAACACACTGCTGAATTTTTTGCTTAGATGCTGTCAGATTAGCAAGAAAAGATTTGTGCAATATCACTGTCTACAGTAGCTCTTCTTCAAGTGCATCTAGTATAGAAATAAAGGATTTTATCCTAAACTTATATCTTGAAGATAGTTCATGTAAGGCATCAGGACCAACTGCACTGGTCATTTTCTTGCCGTTTCCTTCCTCTCTGTCTCATTGTGATAGTTCTGTAGTTAACATTTGGCAAGGTGGCTTTTGTTGCTCGAGCTTATCAAACTCTTCTCTAATTTTGCTTAAAAAATAGTGAAGTGAACTGTACAAACATGCGCAAGTTCTCAATAACAGTTCTGATTTGTAAATGTGTTTGTTGACCTCGTGAAAATGACCAAGCACATGGGTCCCACAATGCAGCATAAACACAAATTTCATTTCTTCCATTTTCTCCAAAAGACTGTTAGCTGGAAGCCTGGTATCACCTTTCTCATTAACATCTCAGAACAAATGACTGAGGCCTCAGTCAACTTATCTGTCTCACTGCTTTCCTGGAAGGACAAAATCAATGCTAGTGTGGAGTTATTGGCTTAAGACAGTATTATCCTGAGATGGAGTGCAAGAAAGGTTGTTTAGAGACTACAGTGCGTTATGACAACTTGTATAGGAAAGACCTATGACAGTGTGAGAAATATTATGCTACTTAATGGGAGGCCTCTTATTATTATTGTTGTTGTTGTTGTTATTATTATTATTATTATTTTCATGGGGAGAGCTAAACCCGCAGGATTATACAGCCCCTGTGGAGGAGGGGGGGGGGGAGATGGAAGTTATTCAAGCTCGGTTCAGGGAACCGTAGCACAGATCCAATTCTCTAGATCAAGAGCCCCTCACCAGCGTCAAGGAACCTTCCTTGAGGGGCAGAGGCCTCCTAGATTTTGAGGCCATAGGCTTCAGCTTGCCAAGGCTATAGGTAAAACCGACAATGGCTGAGTGTGTTCTTTAATTCCTGTTTTATAGATTACAGAATTCTTGACTGGTGGTGCAAATGTTGCACGCAGCCTTAATGACTCGTGCGGTCGATAGGCTTTAAACCCTATTAACCATCCACCCAAACTAGCTTCGCAAATATAAAAATCATTTTTAAAAATAAATACATATATATTGTAATCTGTAAGTGTTCTTTTTTGACACCCTTACACTTTTTTTTTAACTCGACTGGTGTAATCGAGCAGATGATATACTTAAACCGTAAAGTGGGTCACAGAACAGACTGATAGATATACATCATATTTGATTCAATGCGCTGTTTAGGGATTACGTGTGAAGGCATCCTGGTAGCAGAAGGAATTTAATGATGATCATCTGTCTGTCAGTATTGTGTGGCACCATGTCGTATTACTGTCGTAAAGCACAATGCATCATGATGAATAGCTTGCATGATGATCAATTGCATCCCCGATTACAGTGGAAGGAGAATTATAAATTCTTCATTATTCTTGGTTAGTTTACTGTGGCCAAGCTACACGTGTCTCGTAACTCATCAGGGACGAATAAATAATTAACGACATAACTGATCTCAGCTTTTGTTGTTGTTATACAATTAATTACGCAATAATTGTGAAATATGGATATGTGTATTGAAATTGGGCAGTTTTACATGTATTTTTAATTAATTATTTTTTGCACAGGGTTTAACAGGGGTTGGGTAAGGGTTCCTAAATTTATATACACGCTAAGAACTATTACCTACATCGACTCATTTGAAAGCATTTTTATTGTTATGAAACATACAAGTAGGGAACAGGATGAAGTTGGAGCCATCTGTGGTCCAGCATTTTCATTTGATCAACTGACTTTATCTCGTTGATATCATTATGCAGAACGAACATGTTTCAGACTCGAGTCATCCTGGGAATAAATTATCTCAGATGAGGTGATGTTCAGGAGAACATCTAGTAGTGTAGAAACATCCTGTGGTGTAGAAGCTTACTTCTTGCTGCAAGGAATATGGTCCAGTTGTTCCACATTCTGTTGCAAAAGAGGTTCTCAGCCCATTTCTGGGAATATGAATGGAGAAAGACAAGATATCAGGGAAAATGAAAGTGATCAGTACCAGTACATAAATAATCTTCTCGTAGAAGACTTGGACCGACCCGGTATTGCGCCTCATTATAATCTTGTTGTATACCAGTATACCGTAACCCGTCCCATGAAACATCGATCGTTGAAAATATAATTTATCAATGTATGAGCAAACACTCACCCCCTCCCACACACTCACCCACTCCCACACACACTCCCACACACACACATACAGACACACGCACAAATACACACGTGACGAGGTATCACAGTGGGCGCCTGTGACGAGCGGGGTTCCACAGAGGTCAGTCCTAGGACCAGTGCTATTTTCAGTATATGGTAATGATATGGTGGAAGGGATAGACTCTGAAGTGTCCCTGTTCGCAGATGATGTGAAGTTAACGAGGAGAATTAAATCAGATGAGGACCAGGCAGGACTTGAAAGAGACCTGGACAGGCTGGACACCTGGTCCAGCAACTGGCTTCTCGAATTCAACCCTCACAAATGCAAAGTCATGAAGATTGGGGAAGGGAAAAGAAGACCGCAGACAGAGTATAGGCTAGGTGGATAAAAACTGCAAACCTTACTCAAGGAGAAAGATCTTGGAGTGAGCATAACACTGACCACGTCTCCGGAAGCACACATCATCCAGATAACTGCTGCAGCATATAGGCGCCTGGCAAACCTGAGAATAGCGTTCGGATACCCTAGTAAGGAATCATTCAAGACAATGTACACTGTGTACGTCATGCCCATACTGGAGTATGCAGCACCAATCTGGAACCCACAACTGGTCAAGTATGTCAAGAAATTGGAGAAAGTGCAAAAGGTTTGCAACAAGGCTAGTTCCGGAGCTCAAGGGAATGCCCTACGAAGAAAGGTTGAGGGAAATCGGCCTGACCACACTGGAGGACAGGAGAGTCAGGGGAGACATGATAACGACATATAAAATACTGCGTGGAATAGATAAGGCAGACAGGGACAGGATGTTCCAGAGATGGGACACAGAAACAAGGGGTCACAATTGGAAGCTGAAGATTCTATGACTGAAGTATTTCTTCAGTCATATAGTTGTCAGGAAGTGATATAATCTAGCAAGTGATGTAGTGGAGGCAGGAACCATACAAAGCTCAGAGAGCAGAGAGATAGGACCTAGTAGCGATCACTGAAGAGGCGGGGCCAGGAGCTAAGTGTCGACCCCTGCAACCACAATTAGGCGAGTACATACACACACACACACATATGTATATATGTCGTGCCGAATAGGCAGAACTTGCGATCTTGCCATATAAGACAATTGAAAATTTGTGTTTGCAATAATTTCGCCAAAATCATTCTGAACCTAACGAAAAATATATATTTTATTGTGTTTGTTTAGTACTAAATTACTGTAAACGTATTTAAAATATATTTAGTTGGGTTAGGCTAAAATAAATTGCTGTTGTTATAATAATGTTAGGTAAGTTTTCTAAGATTCTTCTGGTGCAAAATTAAAATTTTTTACAATAACATTAATGAAAAAAAATATCTTTAAACGTATAAGAGAAAATTTTGGAAAGGACTTAATTTTAAACGAGTTCTTGCTAATTGACCAGTTTTACATATATATATATATATATATATATATATATATATATATATATATATATATATATATATATATATATATATATATATATATATATATACATATATATATATATATATATATATATATATATATATATATATATATATATATATATATATATATATATATATATATATATATATACATATATATATATATATATATATATATATATATATATATATATATATATATATATATATATATATATATATATATATATATATAATATATACACACACAATATAGGGAGATACCTCCTCTAGAACTGTCCTGGGGACCCTCATCCTCAGAGAAAAGAATAACTTCTTTTGAAGTCACATAAACAATGAACGTATTCAACAGGCGTTAACCACCACGACCACTACTACCACCACCTCCGCTACCACCATCACCAATACCATTACCACCACCACCACCACCTCCGCTACCACCATCACCAATACCATTACCACCACCACCACCACCACCACCACCATCACCAATACCATTACCACCACCACCACCACCACCACCACCTCCGCTACCACCATCATCACTACCATTACCACCACCACAACCAGCACCTCCACCACCATCACCACCCCTCATCACCACCATCATCACCACCACCCCCATCACCACCTCCACCATCACCAGCATCAATACCACCACCACCACCTCCATCATCGCTACCACCACCACCACCATCAATAACACTACCTCCATTACCCCTACTTTCACCAACACTACCACTACCACCACCTTTGCTACCAGTACTAGTAGTAGTGGTGGTAGTAGTAATATTAATAATATTAATAATTGTCTGTGCGTGAAACACAGACTGTCATTATCATGTAGCCTTTAATTAACTCCCGTCCTCTACTCTTTCTACCCCTTTCCATCTATCCCCTTCCCTCTACCCCCCCCCATCCCCTGTTCCTCGCTCCCTCTTTCAATTCTCCTGTTACATTTCCTCCTTTGTTCTCAGGTCCTTCTTTCTTCATACCTAAAAATAATATAATTAAGGGAGTGAGGTTCAGTGTTCCTCTCAACATCAGGACTCCTAGGATAATATCCCCCTTTCCGTGTGTCCTCGTCAACCATCTTTTCCTCCGGAATCCTTCATTGCCGCCTTTTTTCCTAAAACCACCACCGTGCATCTCACATAATCACATTCCTGGGTGCCATAATTAACCAGTTTTAAAGCAGGGTAGTTACTCACTTGCTTCAGTGTGTGTGCACCATTAAAAAGATGTGGGAACTGTGAGATTTTTCCGGAGGTCTCCTTGTCAGAGTGAGTAAGAGAGGAAGAGAAAGGGTAAGCATCCTCACATGTAAGGGCACCCTGGAGCTTCAGACCTTTGCGAGCATTGAGCTGGTTAGCATCATATTATATTTTGTCCTCTGTATGGGTTTCTAATGCTGTAGCAAGTTCTCATACACTCTCTTTTGAAATGCAATCACATCATAGCCTACGTTTACCTACTGTACATTGCATTAATAATTGTATGTAAATGTTTTTTTAGTGTTAAGCACCCTTCTGGCAAGACAGTGATGGAGTGAATGATGGTGAAAGTTTTTCTTTTTCGGGCTATATGGTCAATCAAAAAGCTAACATCTGGGGTATATTTTATTCCTCAGGTTCTTGAATGATTTATTGACAGAACTTAAAGTGTATCCTCCATTTCTGGGTAGAACATGCCTTTGAAATTACTTATTTTCATGACATCCACCACTACAACCAACACCAACACAACCACTAACACCACCACTACAACCACCACCACCACCACCACTACCAACACAACTACCAACACCCCCGCCACCTATACAACCATCACACTAATACAACCACCAACATCGTCACGATAAACGCAACCTCCATCACCGCTACTACCACCAACAACCCTTACAATAACCATAAACACAACCCCTACTACCACCACTACCCTCACCAATAACACTACCACCAGCAACTTCAGCACTACAACCACCACCAGCAACTTCAGCACAACAATCACCACTACCAAAAACACTACCATAACCACCACCACCAACACAGCGACATGTATACGAAAGTTTCCTTGCACTCCTGGGACATGTACCCACCAGACAGTAAAAGATGGCGCCTTTACAACATTATGCAATGGGAATATGGAGTAACCTTAGACTTGCCTTCTGAATACTTGTTATTCTGTCAGACTTACTAGGTTAAATCTCATTAGGTTTGGTTAGGTAAGGTTAGTTTGAATTAGGCTAACTTACATTACCCTAGAGTTATGAATAAATGAAGTAGAGCTCGTTATCTCTAGACGTCTACCAAAGTTGACAAATGCTTTTATTGCCAGGATCGGTATTGGATGAATTATAGTGAATGTGTTTTATTTGTGTGTGTCACATACACCTGGTGGAAGACGCCATGTGTGGTAAAACTCTTGATCGATGGGAAGTCATATCCAGCGTATGAAGCTCCAGTCCTGCTGGAAGTGTCACTGGGAGTATGAAGCTCCAGTCCTACTGGAAGTGTCACTGGGAGTATGAAGCTCCAGTCCTACTGGAAGTGTCACTGGGAGTATGAAGCTCCAGTCCTACTGGAAGTGTCACTGGGAGTATGAAGCTCCAGTCCTACTGGAAGTATCACTGGGAGTATGAAGCTCCAGTCCTACTGGAAGTATCACTGGGAGTATGAAGCTCCTCTCCTGATGGAAGTCTCATTCTGTGTATGAAAATCAAGTAATACTGGAAGTCATATGGTGTGTATGACACCCCAGTCTTACAGCAAGACACATGGTGTATGACACCAGTCTTACAGCAAGACACATGGTGTATGACACCAGTCTTACAGCAAGACACATGGTGTATGACACCAGTCTTACAGCAAGACACATGGTGTATGACACCAGTCTTACTGCAAGACACATGGTGTATGACACCCCAGTCTTGCTGGAAATCACATGGTATGTATAAATGGTGTTCACATACCGCTTTATTTCTAACGGAGGTAAAAACTAACGTCTTCTCCCTGACGTTCCACTGAGGGACTGTTTACGTCAACTGCCTATGTTTTGCGCCTAAATTAAAGACTTTATAAAAAACTTAATGTTCAGTGACCATAAAAAAGTGTGTTCGGTGAGCATAAAACAGTGTTCAGCGACCATAAAACAGTGTTCTATAACCATAAAACAGTGTTCAGCGACCATAGAACAGAGCGTTCAGTGACCAAAAACAGAATTCAGTGACCATAAAACAGTGTTCAGTAACCATGTACAGTAACCATGCACAGTGACCATAAAACCAAGTGCACAGTGACCATAAAACCAAGTGCACAGTGACCATAAAACCAAGTGCACAGTGACCATAAAATAAAGTGCACAGTGACCATAAAACCAAGTGCACAGTGACCATAAAACCAAGTGCACAGTGACCATAAAACCAAGTGTTCAGGGACCATAAAGCCAAGTGCTCAGTGACCATAAAACCAAGTGCTCAGTGACCAAAAAACCAAGTGTTCAGTGACCATAAAACCAAGTGCTCAGTGACCATAAAACCAAGTGCTCAGTGACTTATAAAACCAAGTGTTCAGGGACCAAAAAGCCAAGTGCTCAGTGACCATAAAACCAAGTGCTCAGTGACCAAAAAACCAAGTGTTCAGGGACCATAAAGCCAAGTGCTCAGTGACCATAAAACCAAGTGCTCAGTGACCAAAAAACCAAGTGTTCAGTGAACATAAATCCAAGAGCTCAGTGACCATAAAACCAAGTGCACAGTGACCATAAAACCAAGTGTTCAGTGGCCCTAAAACCAAGTGTTCAGTGGCCATAAACCAAGTGTTCAGTGGCCATAAACCAAGTGCACAGTGACCATAAAACCAAGTGCACAGTGACCATAAAACCAAGTGCACAGTGACCATAAAACCAAGTGCACAGTGACCATAAAACCAAGTGCACAGTGACCATAAAACCAAGTGCACAGTGACCATAAAATAAAGTGCACAGTGACCATAAAACCAAGTGCACAGTGACCATAAAACCAATTGCACAGTGACCATAAAACCAAGTTCTCAGTGACAATAAAACCAAGTGCACAGTGACCATAAAACCAAGTGCACAGTGACCATAAAACCAAGTGTTCAGTGACCATAAAACCAAGTGTTCAGTGACCATAAAACCAAGTGCACAGTGACCATAAAACCAAGTGTTCAGTGACCATAAAACCAAGTTCTCAGTGACCATAAAACCAAGTTCTCAGTGGCCATAAAACCAAGTGTTCAGTGACCATAAAACCAAGTGTTCAGTGACCATAAAACCAAGTGTTCAGTGACCATAAAACCAAGTTCTCAGCGACCATAAAACCAAGTGCACAGTGACCATAAAACCAAGTGTTCAGTGACCATAAAACCAAGTGCACAGTGACCATAAAACCAAGTTCTCAGTGACCATAAAACCAAGTGCACAGTGACCATAAAACCAAGTGTTCAGTGACCATAAAACCAAGTGTTCAGTGACCATAAAACCAAGTGCACAGTGACCATAAAACCAAGTGTTCAGTGACCATAAAACCAAGTGTTCAGTGACCATAAAACCAAGTGCACAGTGACCATAAAACCAAGTGTTCAGTGACCATAAAACCAAGTTCTCAGTGACCATAAAAGACTATTTCAGGAAATTTGATCCCCAAAGCCAACATAATTGTTGCGTGGAACATCAGTGCTGAGAGAGAGTGTTGTAGGCAGTGTAGAAGGCAACTATGGAGTGCTAGGAGTACATAATAACTGGAGGCTTCAAACTGAAGTGTGAATACAAAGAGTCTTGGTAATAGGTAATTCTTATTTAGAGATAAAAACAAGATAAATGAGAATACGAGATATGATACAGTGCCTCATGGTTTTAGTTTGCTGAAATATATATTAGTATATTAGTATAGGGTAGAAATCTGGATGTACATTTGTTTAGGATCCTGTCAACGCAGATTCTATCAGTTTCTCGTAAAGGGTTAAGTATATTTTTCGAATTACGATTTTAGTTCAGGTAAAGTGGGCAGTGGCTAGTTAATGGTCCATAACAGACCGAAACGTTGTCATAAGTGTCACTACTTGCGTGTTCTGTATTGTTCCAGCCACAGTTTTGTGCCTTTTCGTTCTTTATGGTGAGGTTTGGTTACTATGGGTTAGGTTAGACTGTTGTCTAATCAATAGAAAATTACCCAGTTATTGTATACCATAACATAATAAACGGAAACTACGATGAATGTTATAAAGCTTCATGAATCACAAACAGAGAACGAGAGACCATCCAGCGCAGTATGAAATACACTGCCACGTTATTATTATAATTAAAAAGAAGCCCTAAACCCACTAGGGGTTAATAGCCATAAAGTCACCCTTTAACGTCTTCTTCAGTCAGCCATTTGAGTGTCTCAGCAACAGTGAAACAATATGTTAGGTAAAAGGACATAAGTGCAAGTAATGCAACATTTTGTTGTGGCAACGTTTCGCTCTCCAGGAACTTAATCAAGCTTGATAAAGCTACTGGAGAGCGAAACGTTACCACAATAAAATGTCACATTAGTCGCATTTATGTCCTTTTACTTAGCAAATTTGTAGTTTTGGAGTCATATTAATATGATGACGAGCTCAAGAAGGAAATGTATTTTTCACTGTGCAAAGCGAGGGAGAGAGGCATGGATTGTGAATGTTGCAGCGAGGAGAAGGCTGGAGGCAGTGGAGTTGTCTGAGAGCAACGTGTGGTGGGAATATAATGCAGAGAATCCGTAGTTTGGAGATTAGGAGAAGGTGTTGGATTACCAAAATTATTATGCAGAGGGCTGAGGAGGGTTTGTTGAGATGGTATGGACATGTAGAGAGGATAGAATGAAATAGAATGACTTCGAGAGTAAACAAATGTGTAGTGGAGAGAAGGCGGAGTAGGGGTCGGCCTATTTGAGGTTGGGGGGAGGGGGATAAAGGAGATTTTGTGTGCTAGGGGCTTGGGCTTTCAGCGAGCGTGCGTGAGCGTGTTAGACAGGAGCGAATGGAGACAAATAGTTTTAGGACATGATATGCTGTTGGAGTGTAGGAAGGGATTCAGGGAAACCGGCAGGCCGGACTTGAGTCCTGGAGATGGGAAGTACAGTGTCTGCACTCTGAAGGACGGGTGTCAGTGTTGCAGTTTAATCATTGTAGTGTAGGCAACACAGTGATGGAGTATATAATGATAAAAGTTTTTCTTTTTCTTGCCACCCTGCCTTGGTTGGAAACGGCCGATGTGTTAATAAAAATAAAAAAAATCTTACACAGGACAGACAAAGAGGAATAAGATCTTGTGTGAGTGTGAACGAGTCAGAGGTGAATGAAGAGGAAGCTCGTGAGTCAGGAAGTAAAGAACCGAGATTCTAGAAGAAATTGGAGATATAGTTTTGGAATAGTTAATGTATTTAATTAGTATACAGAAGAAAGACGGATGATAATTATTAGCAGTACCTAATTATATAATTAAGAAAAGGGAACAAGAAAGAGAGTGCAATAATTATAGAGGCATAACTCTCGTGAATATTTTGGGTAAAGTGTTTGTTAGAATTATTATTGAAGAAATAGGAAGAAAGTGTTGGGGATGTGTATACCAAGTGTTGGGGATGTGTATACCAAGTGTTGGGGATGTGTATACCAAGTGTTGGGGATGTGTATACCAAGTGTTGGGGATGTGTATACCAAGTGTTGGGGATGTGTATACCAAGTGTTGGGGATGTGTATACCAAGTGTTGGGGATGTGTATACCAAGTGTTGGGGATGTGTATACCAAGTGTTGGGGATGTGTATACCAAGTGTTGGGGATGTGTATACCAAGTGTTGGGGATGTGTATACCAAGTGTTGGGGATGTGTATACCAAGTGTTTACAAAATGTAACTATTACGAAAATAATAAACTGTTTGTTACATTTATGAATTTAGAAAAAAACATATAACAGGGTAAATATGAAAACAGTTTTACACAATAGGTTATAGGGTAATAAAAACGAAAGAAGAATTTAAAAGAAGAAAGAACATTAAAAAAGTTTGAGAGAATTCTAAACTTCTTCCGTCTTTGAAATCCTTCTTTCGTTCTTACGAGGCTGTTCTTATTGCTTCCAGGATAATACAAGCAGTAAAGTGTTCTTATTGCTTCCAGGATAATACAAGCAGTAAAGTGTTCTTATTGCTTCCAGGATAATACAAGCAGTAAAGTGTTCTTATTGCTTCCAGGATAATACAAGCAGTAAAGTGTTCTTATTGCTTCCAGGATAATACAAGCAGTAAAGTGTTCTTATTGCTTCCAGGATAATACAAGCAGTAAAGTGTTCTTATTGCTTCCAGGATAATACAAGCAGTAAAGTGTTCTTATTGCTTCCAGGATAATACAAGCAGTAAAGTGTTCTTATTGCTTCCAGGATAATACAAGCAGTAAAGTGTTCTTATTGCTTCCAGGATAATACAAGCAGTAAAGTGTTCTTATTGCTTCCAGGATAATACAAGCAGTAAAGTGTTCTTATTGCTTCCAGGATAATACAAGCAGTAAAGTGTTCTTATTGCTTCCAGGATAATACAAGCAGTAAAGTGTTCTTATTGCTTCCAGGATAATACAAGCAGTAAAGTGTTCTTATTGCTTCCAGGATAATACAAGCAGTAAAGTGTTCTTATTGCTTCTGCAGGATAATACAAGCAGTAAAGTGTTCTTATTGCTTCCAGGATAATACAAGCAGTAAAGTGTTCTTATTGCTTCCAGGAGAGTACATGACATTACCCAGTAAAAAAACAGCTTGCAGACAATATTGCTAATTAAAATATGTATAGATAAGGTTGTAAAAACAGAGACTGTTCTGGTGATGAAGAAAATGTGGAATTATAAGATAATAAAACCATACCACGGGCGGGGATAGAACCCGCGATCAGAGAGACTCAAAACTATTATAAGATAACGAATTTGATGTGCGGTGTAAACTTTTGCAGTTGTTCTTTACGTAACGATGACATTGTTCTTTAAGGAGATTCTGAAGAAACGTTGCAAGTTGAATGAATTTGGGCGTGTTAACGAGTACGGAGAAAATGAACTTATTAAGAAATTTGGGAGTAGCCAAGTCGTTAGATGGATCTATGAAATACGCAATGAACTTAAGAATATGAGGGTATGCGGCATGGCAGTGTCATTTCCGAAAACACTAAATGGCGTGATTAATATGCAAGGAATTCGGAGTAAAGATATTTAAAAATTGTGTGATATTACCAAAGGTATATTTTAGAGGGTAGAAAAAGGATAGTTAAGGAGGTTTGGGTAGTTTTCATACCATTAATTATCGACTTACAGCCATATATTTACACATGTACCGACCTCAAGTGTAGTGACAGCACGACCACCAGTGTGGTGTTGTCACTATCCTCACCATCCTCCTGACTCATAATGTGTGGATGCCTCTGTCTCCACTAAACACTGTCAAATATCTGCAGCACAGCAGCTGTCACTCTCCCACACCAGCACACTACTGTCACTGTCACTCTCCCACACCAGCACACTACTGTCACTGTCACTCTCCCACACCAGCACACTACTGTCACTGTCACTCTCCCACACCAGCACACTACTGTCACTGTCACTCTCCCACACCAGCACACTACTGTCACTGTCACTCTCCCACACCAGCACACTACTGTCACTGTCAAACTCTCCCACACCAGCACACTACTGTCACTGTCACTCTCCCACACCAGCACACTACTGTCACTGTCACTCTCCAACACCAGCACACTACTGTCACTGTCACTCTCCAACACCAGCACACTACTGTCACTGTCACTCTCCAACACCAGCACACTACTGTCACTGTCACTCTCCAACACCAGCACACTACTGTCACTTGTCATCTTCATCACAGAGATTAAAATCTCAGGTGTTCAGAAAACCTAAAACTATTTATTCATTGATCTTAACACCTGAGGTTTATTCAAGGTGGTAACAGCCATGATAGCAAGTGTTAAATGCTGATGTTTTGTGACTGTAAACCCAGGTGTTCAGTGACAGTAAATCTAGGTGTTCAGTGACAGTAAACCCAGGTGTTCAGTGACAGTAAACCTAGGTGTTCAGTGACAGTAAACCCAGGTGTTCAGTGACAGTAAACCCAGGTGTTCGGTAGCAGTAAACCCAGGTGTTCCGTGACAGTAAATCAAGTTGTTCAGTGACAGTAAAGCCAGGTGTTCAGTAACAGTAAAGCCAAGTGTTCAGTAACAGTAAAGCCAGGTGTTCAGTAACAGTAAACCCAGGTGTTCAGTTAACATAAAACCCGAAGTTTGGTCAGAGTAAAATCTTACAACCCGTGGACGTAAAACCACATATAAGTGACCATAAAAATTTATTTCACGAATATAAAGCCAGGTGTTCAGTGACCATAAAAACAGGTGTTCAACAAGCTTCAAATCTTTCTTTAGTGGGCATAAAGCCAGATGTTCAATTACCTAAACATCGATGTTCAGGGGTTCACAAAAGCAGGTAAATATGAACCTAAAACATGGTGTTCATTGTTCGAAAAAACACGTGATTTATGTTCATAAAATCACTTTCAGTGAAGATGAATCCAGGTGTTCAATGACCACAGAATTTTTATTGACTGTATTTCTGGTGTTCAGTGACAATAAAGTCTGGGTTTAGTGAGCATAAAATATGGTATTTAGTGAACATAAATCAGGGGGTTCAATGGATAAATATGGTATTTAATGTCTATAAACAACGTATTCGGTGAGAATTAAACCTGATGTTCACAATACAATACAATATGATAAGTTAATCTAATGGCAGATATTCAATAATTATTAGAGTCAGTGTCAAAAAAAGTGGGTTTATAGAGTGATATAAAACCAGGTGTTCATGACAGTACAACCAGGTGTTCAGTGACTGTAAAACCAGGTGTTCAGTGACTGTAAAACCAGGTGTTCAGTGACTGTAAATCCAGGTGTTCAGTGACTGTAAAACCAGGTGTTCAGTGATTGTAAAACCAGGTGTTCAGTGACTGTAAAACCAGGTGTTCGGTGGCAACTTAGTAAACATTAAAACCTGGAGTTTAGTGAACATAAAACCTATAATATAGTAAGCATAAACCCTAGAGTTTATTGACCATAAAATCCAGAGTTTAGTGACCATAAAACCCAGAGTTTAGTGACCATAAAACCCAAAGTTTAGTGACCATTAAACCTGAAGTTTAGTGAACATAAAACATAGAGTTTAGTGACTATAAATCCTGGAATTTAGTAACAATAAAACCAGAAATTTAGTGATCATAAAACCTGTAGTTTAGTGACCATAAAACCAGAAGATTAATGACCATAAAATCAGAGGTTTAGTGAACATAAAATCAGACGTTTAGTGACAATAAAACCAGGGGTTTAGTGACCACAAAACCCGAAGTTTAATGGCCATAATACCAAAAGTTGAGTGATAATAAAACGAGAAGCTTAGTTAGCATAAACCCTGGAGTTTCGTACCATAACGCCAAACGTTTAGTGAATACAAAACCTGGAGTTCAGTGAACATAAAACCTATAGTTTAATGATCATAAAACCTGAAGTTTAGTGACCATAAAATCCAGAGTTTAGAGACCATAAAACCCGACGTTTAGTGACACTAAAACCTGGAGTTCAATGACCTGAAGTTTTGTGACCATAAAACCTGGAATGTATTAACCATAAAACAAGAGGTTTAGTGATCATAAAACTTGCAGTTTAGTGACCATAATACCTGTACTTTAGTAATCATGAAACCAGGAGTTTAGAGACCATGTAACCAGACGTTTAGTGAATATAAAACCAGAAGTTAAGTGCCCATAAAACCTGGAGTTTAGTTGCCATAAAACCCGAAATTTAGTGAACATAAAACTTAAAGTTTAATTAACCAAAAATCTGGAGTTTAGTGTACAAAAAACTGGAGTAAGGCGTACATAAAACCTGAAGTGTAATGAACCAAAAATGAGGAGTTTAGTGAACAAAAATCCTGGAACTTCGTGAACATAAAACCTGAAGTTTAGTGAACAAAAAGACTGGAGTTTAGCGAGCATAAAACCTGGAGTTTAGGGAGCATAAAACCTGGAGTTTAGGGAGCATAAAACCTGGAGTATTTTCTTGTCCAATGTTTAGAACTTTGCATTTATTTATATTAAGCTGCATCTGCCACTTCTCCGACCACTGCATAAGTCTATTCAAATCTTCCTGGAGTGAATGTCAAAATGGTATATAATACCGACAGGTTGGTAGGCAAGACACATATGCAATATTTAGGCAACTTTCTTACGAAACGTTTCGCCTACACAGTAGGCTTCTTCAGTCGAGTACAGAAAGTAGGCAGGAGCAGTAGAGATGTGAATACGATGTAATCTGTCCATCACCCTTGAAGTCGTAGATTTGAGATTGTCAGTCCCCCAGCCTGGAGAAGTTCTGTTCCAAAGTCTGGAACTAACTGAAGATCAAGCGACAGTGTTGAGGCTTAAATACTGTCGGAAGGAGAGGTGCAGAGTAGTAGTAGTGAGAATGTAGCCATTGAGAGGTCAGTGGTAACAGAGGTCAGAGGGTTGGTAACAGTGCAGAGTAGTCGTAGTGAGAATGTAGCCACTGAGAGGTCACCTCTCAATGGCTACATTCTCACTACGACTACTCTGCACCTCTCCTTCCGACAGTATTGAAGTCTCAACACTCGCTTGTTCTTCAGTTAGTTCCAGACTTTGGAACAGAACTTCTCCAGGCTGAGGGATTGACAACCTCAAATCTACGACTTCAAGGGTGATGGACTGATTACATCGTCTTCACATCTCTACTGCTCCTGCCTACTTTCTGTACTCGACTGAAGAAGCCTACTGTGTAGGCGAAACGTTTCGGAATAAAGTTGCCTAAATGTTGCATATGTGTCTTGCCTACCAACCTGTCGGTATTGTATACCATTTTGATATTCACTCCAGGAAGATTTGAATAGACTTATGCAGTGGTCAGAGAAGTGGCAGATGCAGCTTAATATAAATAAATGCAAAGTTCTAAACATTGAACAAGAAAATACCCATGCCACATATAAACTAAATAATATTACTGATTGCAAAAAGGATTTGGGAGTTCTGGTTAGCGGTAATCTAAAACCAAGACAGCAGTGCATAGTTCGCAATAAAGCGAACAGAATCCTTGGCTTCATATCAAGAAGCATAAATAAGAGGAGTCCTCAGGTTGTTCTTCAACTCTATATATCTCTTGTTAGGCCTCATTTAGACTATGCTGCACAGTTCTGGTCACCGTTTTTCAGAATGGATATAAATGCACTGGAAAACGTACAAAGGAGGATCACAAAATTGATCTCCTGTACCAGAAATCTTTTGTATGAGGATAGACTGAGAGAAAGGTGCAGAATTAGAGAGATATGATTGAGTTGTATAAATGGAAAACAGGAACAAAAAAAGGGAATGTTAATAGCGTGCTATTTTAAAATCTTGCATAGACAGGACTCGCAGCAATGGTTTTAAGTTGAAAAAAATCAGATTCAGGAAGGATATAGGAGAGCACTGGTTTGGTAACAGGGCTGTGGATGAGTGGAACAAACTCCTGAGTACCATCATACATAAAAGCATAAGAACATAAGAAAGGAGGAACACCGCAGCAGGCTTGTTGGCCAATACTAGGCAGGTCCTTCACAGATCCATCCCACTAATAGAATATTTGCCCTCATAAGAACATAAGAAATAAAGAACACCGCAACTGGCCTACTGGTCTATGCGAGGCAGCTCCAATTCTCCCCACCGGCTTAAAGATTGTGACTTTGAATCAGACCTTCATTGGGAGGAGAAAGCTGTTTGGGAAGCATTCAAGTTATTGGCGAAGGGATTTCTCGGAAACAGAAGAGAAGGCATCTATGTAGAATTGGTGGAAAACCTCATCAAGTCTTACAAGAACCTGGGATGTGACATGTCACTTAAAATCCACTTTTTGGACTCACATTTAGACTTTTTTTTCCAGCGAACTGTGAAACAGTTAGTGACAAACATGGTGAAAGGTTTCACGAAGGTATTTCAACCATGGAAAAATGGTACCAGGGTAAATGGGGCACTATAATGCTTGCAGACTATTGCTGGATATTGGCAAGAGATGATTCTTCAGCCCACTATAAGCGTCAAGCAAAAAGGCAGAGAGTAGGTACGGATTAGAGTTTAAAACATACTGACACATATTGTACATTATAATAAAATAATCAAATATAACATATCTCGCATCTTTAAACCTATAGCCAATAAGCATTTTTCAAGGTGATACTTGGATTCAGGACATGAAAATATTAAAGAATTAACTAATCTCATTTAAGAAGCATACAACTTTTCAAAAACTGTTGACCAGTGTAATCAGTCTCTCGCCTAGGAGTATGCTGATTTGTTAATAAACTGATGTCTATGATTACGACTTTTGTTAGATTTCCCTCAGATAATGTTAAACTGTGCACGGGATATATGCATCGAGAGGTTCATTTCTCTCAGAGTTCATTTTAATCACTCTCTGTGAGTTTACTTTAATCCCTACTGTGGTACTAAAGTTTTTTTTTTGTCTGGTAGTAAAAAGGTTACGTGCAGCCTTAATGATTCTGTTGTAGTCGATAGGCTTCAAACCTCATTAACCAACCAATCAACCAAATTAATGTGACAGTTTTTAAGAACTGATGATCACTCTCCGAAACATCAATCAGCCTCCGGTTACTTGGCAGTTTATATACTTTTATTAAATTGCTGGATATTAGTTACTGTTAGTGAAAAAGCAATTTGATTTAGAGAACCTTTTAACATTGGGTTGGTAGTTCGTCTGCTGTAGTAAGTTTATATTCAGCTTCTCATGTACTTCGCAGAGCACTCCTGCACCCATCCTGTTCTCTCCCAGAGCACTCCTGCACCCATCCTGTTCTCTCCCAGAGCACTCCTGCACCCATCCTGTTCTCTCCCAGAGCAAGAGATAACAATAACTACTTACTGCTAGGTGAACAAGAGATAATAATAACTACTTACTGCTAGGTGAACAAGAGATAACAATAACTACTTACTGCTAGGTGAACAAGAGATAACAATAACTACTTACTGCTAGGTGAACAAGAGATAACAATAACTACTTACTGC
Organism: Cherax quadricarinatus; assembly: GCF_038502225.1. NCBI lineage: Eukaryota > Metazoa > Arthropoda > Malacostraca > Decapoda > Parastacidae > Cherax > Cherax quadricarinatus. The sequence continues at coordinate 55,385 of NW_027196475.1, forward strand.
TAGGTGAACAAGAGATAACAATAACTACTTACTACTAGGTATAACAATACTACTTACTGCTAGGTGAACAAGAGATAACAATAACTACTTACTGCTAGGTGAACAAGAGATAACAATAACTACTTACTGCTAGGTGAACAAGAGATAACAATAACTACTTACTGCTAGGTGAACAAGAGATAACAATAACTACTTACTGCTAGGTGAACAAGAGATAACAATAACTACTTACTGCTAGGTGAACAAGAGATAACAATAACTACTTACTGCTAGGTGAACAAGAGATAACAATAACTACTTACTGCTAGGTGAACAAGAGATAACAATAACTACTTACTGCTAGGTGAACAAGAGATAATAATAACTACTTACTGCTAGGTGAACAAGAGATAACAATAACTTACTACAAGACGAATATGTTACCAGACGCTGCCACGTGTTGATGTGTATTGATGCTTTCCCCAGGTTCATGGGTCCAGGAGTCCATCTGTGTCCCCTCAGATATTCTCCCTTCCCCACATCCTAACCTACACTTCCTATCCTGCTCTCAGGTTCATGGGTCCAGGAGTCCATCTGTGTCCCCTCAGATATTCTCCCTTCCCCACATCCTAACCTACACTTCCTATCCTACTCTCAGGTTCATGGGTCCAGGAGTCCATCTGTGTCCCCTCAGATATTCTCCCTTCCCCACATCCTAACCTACACTTCCTATCCTACTCTCAGGTTCATGGGTCCAGGAGTCCATCTGTGTCCCCTCAGATATTCTCCCTTCCCCACATCCTAACCTACACTTCCTATCCTGCTCTCAGGTTCATGGGTCCAGGAGTCCATCTGTGTCCCCTCAGATATTCTCCCTTCCCCACATCCTAACCTACACTTCCTATCCTACTCTCAGGTTCATGGGTCCAGGAGTCCATCTGTGTCCCCTCAGATATTCTCCCTTCCCCACATCCTAACCTACACTTCCTATCCTACACTCAGGTTCATGGGTCCAGGAGTCCATCTGTGTCCCCTCAGATATTCTCCCTTCCCCACATCCTAACCTACACTTCCTATCCTACACTCAGGTTCATGGGTCCAGGAGTCCATCTGTGTCCCCTCAGATATTCTCCCTTCCCCACATCCTAACCTACACTTCCTATCCTACTCTCAGGTTCATGGGTCCAGGAGTCCATCTGTGTCCCCTCAGATATTCTCCCTTCCCCACATCCTAACCTACACTTCCTATCCTACTCTCAGGTTCATGGGTCCAGGAGTCCATCTGTGTCCCCTCAGATATTCTCCCTTCCCCACATCCTAACCTACACTTCCTATCCTACTCTCAGGTTCATGGGTCCAGGAGTCCATCTGTGTCCCCTCAGATATTCTCCCTTCCCCACATCCTAACCTACACTTCCTATCCTACTCTCAGGTTCATGGGTCCAGGAGTCCATCTGTGTCCCCTCAGATATTTCCCTTCCCCACATCCTAACCTACACTTCCTATCCTACTCTCAGGTTCATGGGTCCAGGAGTCCATCTGTGTCCCCTCAGATATTCTCCCTTCCCCACACCTTCACTTCCTATCCTACTCTCAGGTTCATGGGTCCAGGAGTCCATCTGTGTCCCCTCAGATATTCTCCCTTCCCCACTTCGTATCCTACATTCAGTAATCCCAACTTTTGCATCAAAGCCTTCCCCGGGAATTCATCCGTGGACCCCCGGATGTCTTCCCTTCCCTTCAAGTCTGGGTGATGCCTTATCCAGTCCTACCCACGGTCCGTGGTCAGCAGTCCCACCCCAGATCCGTGGTTCCAGGTATTCACCTTTCACCACTTCCCTGAGGTCAGCAAGTCCCACCCCAGGTCCGTGGTTCCAGGTAATCACCTTTCACCACTTCCCTGAGGTCAGCAAGTCCCACCCCAGGTCCCTGGTTCCAGGTATTCACCCTTCACCACTTCCCTGAGGTCAGCAGTCCCACCCCAGGTCCGTGGATCCAGGTACATACCCTTAACCACTTCCCTGAGGTCAGCAAGTCCCACCCCAGGTCCCTGGATCCAGGTACATACCCTTCACCACTTCCCTGAGGTCAGCAAGTCCCACCCCAGGTCCGTGGATCCAGGTATTCACCCTTCACCACTTCCCCGAGGTCAGTACATACCCTTCACCAAGTCCCACCCCAGGTCCGTGGATCCAGGTACATACCCTTCACCACTTCCCTGAGGTCAGCAATCCCACCCTAGGTCCGTGGTTCCAGGTATTCACCCTTCACCACTTCCCTGAGGTCAGCAAGTCCCACCCCAGGTCCGCGGCTCCAGGTATTCACCCTTCACCACTTCCCCGAGGTCAGCAAGTCCCACCCCAGGTCCGCGGATCCAGGTATTCACCCTTCACCACTTCCCCGAGGTCAGCAAGTCCCACCCCAGGTCCGCGGATCCAGGTATTCACCCTTCACCACTTCCCCGAGGTCAGCAAGTCCCACCCCAGGTCCGTGGATCCAGGTATACACCCTTCACCACTTCCCTGAGGTCAGCAAGTCCCACCCCAGGTCCGTGGATCCAGGTACACACCCTTCACCACTTCCCTGAGGTCAGCAAGTCCCACCCCAGGTCCGTGGATCCAGGTACATACCCTTCACCACTTCCCTGAGGTCAGCAAGTCCCACCCCAGGTCCGTGGATCCAGGTATTCACCCTTCACCACTTCCCTGAGGTCAGCAAGTCCCACCCCAGGTCCGTGGATCCAGGTATTCACCCTTCACCACTTCCCTGAGGTCAGCAAGTCCCACCCCAGGTCCGCGGATCCAGGTATTCACCCTTCACCACTTCCCCGAGGTCAGCAAGTCCCACCCCAGGTCCGTGGATCCAGGTATTCACCCTTCACCACTTCCCTGAGGTCAGCAAGTCCCACCCCAGGTCCGTGGATCCAGGTATTCACCCTTCACCACTTCCCTGAGGTCAGCAGTTTTAACCAGCCTTGAAGCACTGTCCATATATGATATTACTACACAAGTGTATTAATATCAGTATACGAAGGTAGATGTTATTACAGAGGAGGACACGCAGATAATCTGCGCTCTGTAATAACATCCTCCTGGACAGACTCGAACGTCGACTACCTGAGACATGAGAGATCTCTATCACAGTTCGTCCACCAAGAACTGGCCACTAGTCAAAATCTGGAACATATATTTATATTTAATATTGTTCCTATGTCAGTTATTAGCTTCTTCAATTATTTATTTGTATAAGTGTATTTTTGAACGTTTCTATGTGCGTCGATTAGTGTGGATGTGTGAACCTTTGTGTTCCCTGTATGGTAACTTATTAATTGTTAGCAGTTACCTTTCTTCCCTAGTTATTAATCTTTATTTTCATGGTACGCCAAAGTTCACAAGCGAGCACTTGTAAATATACGTTCCGCTCCTGTATCATTTATTCTATTTGAGTTTGTCTTAATAAGAGCTTCTCTCTTAATTATGGCTGTACACTTGTGTTTATTCCTGCTTTGCTTTGAATTTAAAGTAATTTTTTTTAATCCTCACCATTTCTTTTAAAGGTCAAACTCTTATTGTATGAGTGATTTAGCGAGCAGATTGTAACTATTTATTTCTTCATTTTAGCCTTGAGTTGTCGGCGTGGGTCATGTGACACAGGCGAGGTTACGATAAGGACAGCAGGGATCTGGCATAGATCCAGAGCATTGAACTAGTCTAAAATACGTACGATCCAAGAGCAACCTTCTACACTTAACCGATCACCTCAGCCAGCTATACACCCAGCTACCCAGTGTAACTACGTGTCTTGTCGGGCTACTCAACACTCTGGTGATAACAGTGGCTATCCACCGTCTTCAACACTGGATAAGGATAAGTTCACCTCTTGGCAGAATCGTATTGTGGAAACCGTCGTTCGAGTCACGAACAACGACTTTGAGTTGCGACACCACTCAAAGTTCTGCGTCATGAACATCGCCACAACACGCAAAACCTGTGTATAAATTAGCTTTGAAATCACGTATTATTTATGTATTTTATTTTTCATTTTTTCTTTCAAGTAGGACAAATTCTCATGTTTAATTGCTTTACATTTTCGCATCAATTCTTATGTGTTTATCTTTGTATGTTGTTATTATAGTTTCCATTTACTTTTCCAGCCTTGTTAAATACTGACCTAATATCTGACAGGACTGAGAAAGTCTTCACATATATTATCATTATTATCAACATTTTGTGTTTCCCTGTGTCAGTTAATTATCCAAGTTCCACTGAAAAAGTCCTCATAAGGTTTATTCATTCATGTGAAAGTGACTATCACCACCAGGAACAACATTAATGTTCACTATGATGAATGAACACTTACAAGAACAACATTAATGTTCACTATGATGAATGAACACTTACAAGAACAACATTAATGTTCACTATGATGAATGAACACTTACAAGAACAACATTAATGTTCACTATGATGAATGAACACTTACAAGAACAACATTAATGTTCACTATGATGAATGAACAATTACAAGAACAGCATTAATGTTCACTATGATAATAATGAATAACACTGGTGTTTCCCTTCAAAATAATAGTGTCGTATGTGAACAACACTGACAGGAACAACACTGACATGATGAATGAACAACAACACTTTGACAGGAACAAATAATGAACAACACTGGAACAACACTGACATGAACAACACTTGAACAACACTGACATGAACAAACATGAACACTGACATGAACAACACTGACATGAACAACACTGAACAATGAACAGGAACAACACTGACAGGAACAACACTGACAGGAACAACACTGACAGGAACAACACTGACAGGAACAACACTGACAGGAACAACACTGACATGAACAACACTGACATGAACAACACTGACAGGAACAACACTGACAGGAACAAGTGACAGGAACAACACTGACAAGAACAACACTGACAGGAACAACACTGACATGAACAACACTGACATGAACAACACTGACAGGAACAACACTGTGAACAAACACTGGAACAACACTGACAGGAACAACAACACTGACAGGAACAACACTGAACAACACTGACAGGAACAACACTGACAGGAACAACACTGACAGGAACAACACTGACAGGAACAACACTGACAGGAACAACACTGACAGGAACAACACTGACATGAACAACACTGACAGGAACAACACTGACAGGAACAACACTGACATGAACAACACTGACAGGAACAAGTGACATGAACAACACTGACATGAGCAACACTGACAGGAACAACACTGACAGGAACAAGTGACAGGAACAACACTGACAGAAACAACACTGACATGAACAACATTGATATATAAAAGTCATCTCTAGTGAGTGAAGGAAAACAAAAACACAGACAAGACTCTTAAGTTGTCATCTAATTGCAAAATAAAATTGTTTTTACAATGGTTGATTCATAGCTCCTGGACCCGCTTCGTAACTTTTTTTACCGGTTTTGTTGATTTCTGGTCTTCAGGGACTCATCATATCCATTCTTTACAGCTGTGTATATTGTTTGTCTGCATCACCACCACCAACACTTGACCTAGTACAGTCCACTTAGCACCAACACTTGACCTAGTACAGTCCACTTACCACCAACACTTGACCTAGTACAGTCCACTTACCACCAACACTTGACCTAGTACAGTCCACTTACCACCAACACTTGACCTAGTATAGTCCACTTACCACCAACACTTGACCTAGTATAGTCCACCTACCACCAACACTTGACCTAGTACAGTCCACTTATCACCAACACTTGACCTAGTATAGTCCACCTACCACCAACACTTGACCTAGTACAGTCCACTTTCTACCACCACTTGACCTAGTATAGTCCACCTACCACCAACACTTGACCTAGTACAGTCCACTTAGCACCAACACTTGACCTAGTATAGTCCACCTACCACCAACACTTGACCTAGTATAGTTCACTTACCACCACCACTTGACCTAGTACAGTCCACTTACCACCAACACTTGACCTAGTATAGTCCACTTACCACCAACACTTGACCTAGTACAGTCCACTTACTACCAACACTTGACCTAGTACAATCCACTTACCACCACCACTTGACCTAGTACAATCCACTTACCACCACCACTTGACCTAGTACAGTCCACTTACCACACTAGTTCACATAGTACGCTCCACTTGCCGCCCTAAAACTGAAAAAGTGAAAATATGTTCTGATATGCAATAAGGTGCCATTAAACAGGTTAAATCACAATATGCAAAGCAACCACCGAGAAATCACAGATTTTCCTTACGTATAGAGTATCTCACAATCCAACGTCTATACCACTGCCACACGTATACAACCACTACTAATATACAAATTTTATACCACTGAAACACTTATACAACCACTATTAATATACAACTTCTATACCACTGACACACGTATACAACCACTGCTAATATACAACTTCTATACCACTGACACACGTATACAACCACTACTAATATACAACTTCTATACCACTGACACACGTATACAACCACTACTAATATACAACTTCTATACCACTGACACACGTATACAACCACTACTAATATACAAATTTTATACCACTGAAACACGTATACAACCACTACTAAAATACAACTTCTATACCACTGACACACGTATACAACCGCTACTAATATACACACACGTGTACACATTCTCATATGTACGTTTATAATTTCTTATACAGCTGCTAAACTGAAATTATATTGCAAAGACAAGAAGAGAAAATAAGGAAAATCTTAAGAATATTTTTTACAGAATCCTGGATAAAGCAAATGAAGAAAGTTCTTACACAGTATTTTCAAGATATCAATAATGAGAAATGTGATGATATAAATAAGTGTCAAATGAGACACATTTGTATTGGATGAAAATGAGAGACACTTGTATTGGATGAGAGAGAAACACTTGTATTGGTTGAGAGAGAAACACTTGTATTGGTTGAGAGAGAAACACTTGTATTGGTTGAGAGAGAAACACTTGTATTGGTTGAGAGAGAAACACTTGTATTGGATGAGAGAGAAACACTTGTATTGGATGAGAGAGAAACACTTGTATTGGATGAGAGACACTTGTA
>NW_027196475.1:65000-89964 GCF_038502225.1 Cherax quadricarinatus
CTGATGACACTGGAGGACAGGAGAGATAGGGGGCACATGATAACTGCATATAAAATACCGAGAGGAATTGACAAGGTGGACAGAGACAGAATGTTCCAGAGATGGTACACAGCAACAAGGGGACACAGTTGGAAGTTGAAGACACAGATGAATCACAGGGATGTTAGGAAGTATTTCTTCAGCCACAGAGTAGTCAGGAAGTGGAATAGTGTTAGTGGAGGCAGGATCATTCTTAGCTTTAAGCAGAGGTATGATAAAGCTCGTGGTGCAGGGAGAGTGACCCAGTAGCGGCCAGTGAAGAGGCGGGACCAGGAGCTATGACTCGACCTCTGCAACCACAACTAAGTGAGTACACACAGACACACAGACACAGACACACAGTACACATAGAGTTGTCAGCAAGTGGAATAGCCTAGCAAGTGAAGTAGTGGACACACAGACACACACACACACACACACACACACACACACACACACACACACACACACACACACACACACACACACACACACACACACACACACACACATAAACTCCAGTAACGAAAAAAATCTTCAAACTCCTAGATTCGACGTCTTGACAAAATAATTCAGGGGGCTGTCTTATAACTTAGCTGGCTGGTCTTTTTATTAATTAATGTGTGTAGCAGCGTTCTTGTATTTTCTAGTATGTTGCTCTACTCTACTGAGTTGTTATTGTATGAAGTTGTACGGTACTTGAGTGTTACTGTATTGTTCTGTGTTACTTGTGTGTTACTGTATTGTTCTGTGTTACTTGTGTGTTACTGTATTGTTCTGTGTTACTTGTGTGTTACTGTATTGTTCTGTGTTACTTGTGTGTTACTGTATTGTTCTGTGTTACTTGTGTGTTACTGTATTGTTCTGTGTTACTTGTGTGTTACTGTATTGTTCTGTGTTACTTGTGTGTTACTGTATTGTTCTGTGTTACTGTTACTTGTGTGTTACTGTATTGTTCTGTGTTACTTGTGTGTTACTGTATTGTTCTGTGTTACTTGTGTGTTACTGTATTGTTCTGTGTTACTTGTGTGTTACTGTATTGTTCTGTGTTACTTGTGTGTTACTGTATTGTTCTGTGTTACTTGTGTGTTACTGTATTGTTCTGTGTTACTTGTGTGTTACTGTACAGATCTCTGTACCAGTGAGTCCACACACTTCAGTTCCACACTTCACCGTAGATACAGTGAGTCCACACACTTCAGTTCCACTCTTCACCGTAGATACAGTGAGTCTACACACTTCAGTTCCACTCTTCACCGTAGATACAGTGAGTCTACACACTTCAGTTCCACTCTTCACCGTAGATACAGTGAGTCTACACACTTCAGTTCCATTCTTCACCGTAGATACAGTGAGTCTACACACTTCAGTTCCGCTCTTCACCGTAGATACCAGTGAGTCTACACACTTCAGTTCCATTCTTCACCGTAGATACAGTGAGTCTACACACTTCAGTTCCACTCTTCACCGTAGATACAGTGAGTCTACACACTTCAGTTCCACACTTCACCGTAGATACAGTGAGTCCACACACTACAGTTCCACTCTTCACCGTAGATACCAGTGAGTCTACACACTTCAGTTCCACTCTTCACCGTAGATACAGTGAGTCCACACACTTCAGTTCCACTCTTCACCGTAGATACCAGTGAGTATACACTTCAGTTCCACTCTTCACCGTAGATACAGTGTGTTCACACACTTCAGTTCCACTCTTCACCGTAGATACCAGTGAGTCTACACACTTCAGTTCCACTCTTCACCGTAGATACCAGTGAGTCTACACACTTCAGTTCCACTCTTCACCGTAGATACCAGTGAGTCTACACACTTCAGTTCCACTCTTCACCGTAGATACCAGTGAGTCTACACACTTCAGTTCCACTCTTCACCGTAGATACCAGTGAGTCCACACACTTCAGTTCCACTCTTCACCGTAGATACCAGTGAGTCTACACACTTCAGTTCCACTCTTCACCGTAGATACCAGTGAGTCTACACACTTCAGTTCCACTCTTCACCGTAGATACAGTGAGTCTACACACTTCAGTTCCACTCTTCACCGTAGATACAGTGAGTCTACACACTTCAGTTCCACTCTTCACCGTAGATACAGTGAGTCTACACACTTCAGTTCCACTCTTCACCGTAGATACAGTGAGTCTACACACTTCAGTTCCACTCTTCACCGTAGATACAGTGAGTCTACACACTACAGTTCCACTCTTCACCGTAGATACAGTGAGTCTACACACTTCAGTTCCACTCTTCACCGTAGATACAGTGAGTCTACACACTTCAGTTCCACTCTTCACCGTAGATACAGTGAGTCTACACACTTCAGTTCCACTCTTCACCGTAGATACAGTGAGTCTACACACTTCAGTTCCACTCTTCACCGTAGATACAGTGAGTCTACACACTTCAGTTCCACTCTTCACCGTAGATACAGTGAGTACACACGCTACAGTTCCACTCTTCACCGTAGATACCAGTGAGTCTACACACACACACTTCAGTTCCACTCTTCACCAGTTCCACTCTTCACCGTAGATACAGTGAGTCTCACACACTACAGTTACCACTCTTCACTTCACCGTAGATACAGTGAGTCCACACACTACAGTTCCACTCTTCACCGTAGATACAGTGAGTCCACACACTACAGTTCCACTCTTCACCGTAGATACAGTGAGTCCACACACTACAGTTCCACTCTTCACCGTAGATACAGTGAGTCCACACACTACAGTTCCACTCTTCACCGTAGATACAGTGAGTCCACACACTACAGTTCCACTCTTCACCGTAGATACAGTGAGTCCACACACTACAGTTCCACTCTTCACCGTAGATACAGTGAGTCCACACACTACAGTTCCACTCTTCACCGTAGATACAGTGAGTCCACACACTACAGTTCCACTCTTCACCGTAGATACAGTGAGTCCACACACTACAGTTCCACTCTTCACCGTAGATACAGTGAGTCCACACACTACAGTTCCACTCTTCACCGTAGATACAGTGAGTCCACACACTACAGTTCCACTTCACCGTAGATACAGTGAGTCCACACACTACAGTTCCACTCTTCACCGTAGATACAGTGAGTCTACACACTACAGTTCCACTCTTCACCGTAGATACAGTGAGTCCACACACTACACACTCTTCACGTAGATACAGTTACACACTACAGTTCCACTCTTCACCGTAGATACAGTGAGTCCACACATTACACTTCCACTCTTCACCGTAGATACAGTGAGTCTACACACTCTTCACTACAGTCTACACACTACAGTTCCACTCTTCACCGTAGATACAGTGAGTCCACACACTACAGTTCCACTCTTCACCGTAGATACAGTGAGTCTACACACTACAGTTCCACTCTTCACCGTAGATACAGTGAGTCCACACACTACAAACAAGTAAAAACTATATATCACACTATATGTTAAAGTGACATATACATTATTGTATTTGTTATTGTATTACTTAGAATATTAATGTTATTATTTACCTGACCAAACATCAGGTAAATTAATTTGAGTCCAACCTCAGACAGCAGCTGCAAACATATTACTTTTAATAAGTATTTGTGTGTGTGTGTACTCACCTAATTGTGGTTGGATGGGTCGAGACTCAGCTCCTGGCCCCGCCTCTTCACTGATAGCTACAAGGTCCTCTCTTTCTCTGCTCCCTGAGCTTTCTTATACCTCGTCTTAAAGCTATGTATGGTTCCTGCCTCCACTACGTCACGTGCTAGGCTATTCCACTTCCTGACGACTTTATGACTGAAGAAATACTTCCTAACATCCCTGTGACTCGTCTGAGTCTTCAACTTCCAATTGTGACCCCTTGTTTCTGTGTCCCCTCTCTGGAACATCCTGTCCTTGTCCACCTTATCTATTCCACGCAGTATCTTGTATGTCGTTATCATGTCTCCCCTGACCCTTCTGTCCTCCAGTGTCGTCAGTCCGATTTCCCTCAACCTTTCCTCGTACGACATTCCCCGGAGCTCTGGGACTAGCCTTGTTGCAAACCTTTGTACTTTCTCTAACTTCTTGACGTGCTTGACCAGGTGTGGGTTCCAAACTGGTGTTGCATACACCAGTATGGGCCTAACATACACAGTGTACAGTGTCTTGAACGATTCCTTATTAAGGTATTGGAACGCTATTCTGAGTTTTACCAGGCGCCCATATGCTGCAGCAGTTATCTGGTTGATGTGTGCCTCCGGAGACCTGCTCGGTGTTATGGTCACCCCAAGATCTTTCTCCTTGAGTGAGGCTTGCAGTCTTTGTCCACCTAGCCTATACTCTGTCTGCAGTCTTCTCTGCCTTTCCCCAATCTTCAAGACTTTGCATTTGGCAGGGTTGAAATCGAGAAGCCAGTTTCTGGACCAGGTGTCCAGCCTGTCCAGGTCTCTCTGTAGTCCTGCCTGATCCTCATACGATTTAATTCTTCTCATCAACTTCACATCATCTGCGAACAGTGACACTTCAGAGTCTATCCCTTCCATCATGTCATTCACATATATCAAAAATAACACTGGTCCTAGAACTGAACTCTGTGGGACCTCGCTCGTCACAAGCGCTACTGTGATACCTCTTCACGTACCATGACTCGTTGTTGCCTCCCTGTCAGGTATTCTCTGATCCATTGCAGTGCCCTTCCTGTTATACGCCCCTGATCCTCAAGCTTCTGCATTAATCTCTTGTGAGGAACTGTGTCGAAGGCTTTCCTGCAGTCCAGGAAAATGCAGTCCACCCACCCCTCTCTCTCGTGTCCTGGTCTTCTGAGTTTTTGTGCTGTACTGGTTTTCTGTGTCACTGTACTGCACTGGTCTTCTGTGTTATTGTTATGTTCTGGTCTTCCGTGTTATTGTACTCTACTTGTCTCCTGCGTTATTGTACTGGGCCTCTGTGTTATTGTACGCTACTGGTCTTCTATGTTATTGAACCGTAGTGGTCCTCTGTGTAACTGTACTGAACTGTTCCTGTGTGCTACTGTACTGTACTGGTATTCTGTGTTATTGTACTGTACTGGTGTTCTGTGTTAGTGAACTGTATTGCTAGTCTACGTTATTGTAATGTACTGTTCTTGTGTTATTCTTTGTACTAGTCTACTGTGTTATTGTACTGTACTGGTACTCTGTGTTATTGTACTATTCTGGTCTTCTGTGTTATTGTTCTGTACTGGCATTCTGTGTTATAGTACTGTACTGGTCTTTTGTGTTATTGTTCTGTACTGGTCTTCTGTGTTATTGTACTGTACTGGTCTTCTGTGTTATTGTACTGTACTGGTCTTCTGTGTTATTGTACTGTACTGGTCTTCTGTGTTATTGTACTGTACTGATCTTCTGTCTTTTTGTATTCTACTTGTATTCTTTGTTATTGTACTGTACTGGTCTTACGTGTTACTGTACTGTACCTGTCTCCTGTGTTACTGTACTGTACTGATTGCGTTATTGTGCTGTACTAGTCTTCTGTGTTATTGTTCTGTACTGGTCATCTGTGTTATTGTATTGTATTGGCCTTCTATGTTATTGTACTCTACTGGTCTTCTGTGTTAATGAACTGTATTGCCCGTCTCTGTTATAGTACTTCTCTGGTCTTCCGTGTTACTGTACTGTACTGGTCTTTTTTGTTATTGTACTGTACAGGTCTTCTGTGTTTCTGTACCATACTGGTCCTCTGCCTTACCGTACTGTACTGCACTGGTATTGTGTGTATTATACTTTACTGGTCTTCTGTGTTGTTAAACTTTACTGATCTGTGTTAGTGTACTGTGCTGGTCGTATACCGTTATGGTATTCTGTGTATTGTTCTGTACTGGTCTTTGTGTTATTTTACTGTATTGGTCTTCTGTGTTATTTTACTGTACTGCGCTGGTATTATGTGCATTGTACTGTTATAGTCTTCTGTGTTATTGTACTGTGTTGGTGTACTGTGCTGGTCGCCTGTGTTACTGTACCGTACTAGTCCTCTGTGTTAATGTACTGAGCTGGTATTCTGTGTATTGTTCTGTACTTGTCTTCTGTGTTAGTGAACTGTACTGGTCTTCTGTGTTATTGTAATGTACTGGTTTTCAGCGTTATTGTACTGTATTAGTCTTCTGTGTTATTGTACTATACTGGTCTTTTGTGGTATTGTACTGTACTGGTCCTCTGTCTTATTGTACTGTACCGGTCTTCTGTGTTATTGCTCTGCACTGGTCTTCTGTGATTTGTACTGTTCTCGTTTTCTGTGTATTGTACTGTACTGGTCTTCTGTACTGGTTCTCTGTATTATTGTACTGTACTGGTCTTCTGTGTTACTGTACTGTAGTAGTGTTCTGTGTTACTGAACTGTACCGGTCTTCTGTGTTAATGAATTGTATTGCTCGTTTGTGTTATAGTACTGCACTGGTCTTCTGTGTTACTGTACTGTTCTGGTCTTTTTGTGTTATTGTACTGTACTGGTCTTCTGTGTAACTGTTCTGTATTCGTCTTCTGTGTTACTGTACTAGTCCACTGTCTTGCTGTACCGTGCTAGTCCTCTGTGTTATTGTACTGTACCGGTGTTCTGTGTTACTGTACCGTACTGGTCCATTGTGTTACTGGTCTTCTGTGTTATTGTACTGTACTGGTCTTCTGTGTTATTGTACTGTACTGGTCTTCTGTGTTATTGTACTGTACTGGTCTTCTGTGTTACTGTACTGTACTAGTCATCTGTGTTATTGTACTGTACTGGTCTTCTGTGTTATTGTACTGTACTGGTCTTCTGTGTTATTGTACTGTACTGGTCTTCTGTGTTATTGTACTGTACTGGTCTTCTGTGTTATTGTACTGTACTGGTCTTCTGTGTTACTGTACTGGTCTTGTTTGTTATTTTACTGTACTGGTCTTCTGTGTTATGGTACTGTACTGGTCTTTTGTGTTATTGCACTGTACTGGTCTTTTGTGTTATTGTACTGTTCTGGTCTTTTGTGTTATTGCACTGTACTGGTCTTTTGTGTTATTGTACTGTTCTTCTGTGTTATTGCACTGTACTGGTCTTTTGTGTTATTATACTCTACTGGTCTTCTGTGTTATTGTACTGTACTGGTCTTCTGTGTTATTGTACTGTTCTTCTGTGTTACTGTGCTGTACTGGTCTTTTGTGGTTTGGACTGTACTGGTTTTCTCTGTTTTGTACTGTGCTGGTCTTTTGTGTTACTGTATTGTGTTTGTCTTCTGTGTTTCTGTACCGTACTGGTCCTCTGCGTTACTGTACTGTACTGCACTGGTATTGTGTGTATTATACTGTAGTGGTCTTCTGTGTTATTGTACTTTACTGATCTTCTGTGTTAGTGTACTGTGCTGGTCTTCTGTGGTACTGTACCGTACTGGTCGTATACTGTTGTGGTATTCTGTGTATTGTTTTGTACTGGTCTTCTGTGTTATTGTACTGTACCAGTCTTGTATGTTACATTATTATTTTTAAGTCTTTTGAATTGTACTGTTCTTTTGTGTTATTGTACTGTTTTATATTACATATATTTTTGTGTGTAATTATGATTGTTGGTTTGTTAAGCTTTTTTATGTGTTATTGTACTAATTTATTTGTCACTACACTGTTTTATGTCTCAATTTACTTTATGAGTTTCTCTAATGATTTGTGTCACTATACTTTTTTATTGTTATGATACTGTTTTATGAGTTACTTTCATGTTTTGTGTGTTAATACACTGTTTTATATGTCACTGTAAAACCATCTGACTTGATTCATCTTAACCAAACCATACCACGGGCGGGATTTGAGACTCTCTGACCGCGGGTTCAAATCCCGCCCGTGGTTCGGTTTGTTTGCAATCGTGCCATTACGATTTCGTGAGTCTGGTTTTATTCATCTTATACGTTACAAACGAATCGCTACCTAAAGTCTTTTACCAATAGAGTGTTGCCAAAACTATTTCCAACAGAAACCTACCGGAGGTCTTCTACTAAAAGTCTTCTGGTAACAGTCCTTCCAGTAGTAATCTCATAATAGCGTCCAGTCTTATAAACTTGATTCCTACCAACAGAATCCTAAGAAAAGAATCCTGTCAATAAGTTTTCTATCAGGTATTTACCAGACAGGTTACATACAGTGTTATTAACTCTGGTGTATCAGACAGACTTTATACACATCACAACACAACGATGGTGGTGAAAAAACACATAACAGCAGAGAGGAACTTTCACCTGTGAAACAAACTCCTTCATTCAATAGTTCCCTTCTACAGTTTTGTCTTTTTCATTACTTTCCAGCTATATGCCATATATCTCTGCAACATAGTGCACCACAACATTCAGTGTGTCATATATCTCTGCAACATAGTGCACCACAACATTCAGTGTGTCATATATCTCTGCAACATAGTGCACCACAACATTCAGTGTGTAATATATGTTAACATTGATACATCACAGTACATAACAACAGTGTGGGAGATATTAACACACAGTCGTACTGGCCAGGTTGTGGCAGCCACCACCAAAATTCTTATTATCAGTAGATCGAATCATCCAGGTTGATAGTTTTTATTTTCATCACCGAGTTTTTTTTTTTTTTATCCATCTGTTGTGGTGAATGTTTCTTATGTCATTATTGAAGAGGTGAGAGAAGAGAGTATGAGAAAACTGAGAGAATTATTTAATAATTAATTCTAATTAAACTAAATGTTTATTAAGATAATTTATAAGAATATCTCTGTTTTAACTCCAAGTCTCTGAAGTTAATCACTTCTTCACATATTTATATCCTTTTCCAAAATATTTCATCAAAATATTGTAACACTCATTCCAGTTTCTTAAGAAAATTTAAATAACATGATCAAGAATTTTCTTAATTTTCTTACACTATTCATATAGAACTTATTAATTTAAACAGTGAGAGAGTGTAGATATGCTTATGAGAACGTGTACACATGATATGTGTACGTAGTATGTAGTGATGTGTACGTGTACACATGTATATATATGTGTACGTAGTAGTGTGTTTGTAGTGATGTGTATGTGTAGATGAAAGTGAAAAGTAAACATCAGAAGAAAACTTATATGAACTACATAATAATTCACAATAAAGAAGAGCTGACTCTGCTGTCAGACTAGCTGACTCTGCTGTCAGCCTGGCTGACTCTGCTGTCAGCCTGGCTGACTCTGCTGTCAGCCTGGCTGACTCTGCTGTCAGCCTGGCTGACTCTGCTGTCAACAGTTAGTCAGTCAGAATAAAAGAAATGAGTCAATAAGAAGATTAAAACTGGGAAATTTAGAATGTATTAAGATTGAAGTTTGTGAGGCAGTTGTAATAAAGTTCTGGAATACTTAATGATTTTGTTCATAATGTTTATAAAAGAAAAGGGAAAACTTTAAAGAATATAATAATTATAATGGAATAAGACTGTTGACCATAAAGTGTGTCAGAAATATGATGGATGAAATGATGGAAAAGACAAAATATGCGTAACAAAGAAGAGTGTGAATTCTGAAAGGGAAATTAATATATGCATCAAGTGTAAACAATGAAATACCCAAGTGAAAAACACTTATATAAAGGGAAGCAACACTTAGGTGGATTTATAGGTTTGATAAAAATATACTAGAGTTAAAAATGTATTTAATCTTAGCAAATGTTTTGAGAGCAATAGTGTTGAATTAAGTTATAATATGCAAGAAAGACGGTAAAGATTTACACAAAAAACTGGGTGTTAGATGTTGTGTGAAATGTCACCTGTGGTAAAGACGTGTGATGTCACCTGTGGTCTTAAAGACGTGTGATGTCACCTGAGGTCTTAAAGACGTGTGATGTCACCTGTGGTCTTAAAGACGTGTGATGTCACTTAAAGACGTGTGATGTCACCTGTGGTCTTAAAGACGTGTGATGTCACCTGTGGTCTTAAAGACGTGTGATGTCACCTGTGGTCTTAAAGACGTGTGATGTCACCTGTGGTCTTAAAGACGTGTGATGTCACCTGTGGTCTTAAAGACGTGTGATGTCACCTGTGGTCTTAAAGACGTGTGATGTCACCTGTGGTCTTAAAGACGTGTGATGTCACCTGTGGTCTTAAAGACGTGTGATGTCACCTGTGGTCTTAAAGACGTGTGATGTCACCTGTGGTCTTAAAGACGTGTGATGTCACCTGTGGTCTTAAAGACGTGTGATGTCATTGTACTTTGCTCAGAAGACAGTATATACAGAGTAAGCCATCATGTAGACCAGGTGTCACTCTAAACACAGCTTTATTAACACATTATGTAAAACTCTGTATATATATACACACACACACATATACATGTGTGCGCGCATGTATGTATATATCCGACCTTCAAATTCATTTACGAAACACCAGAAATAGCTATTATTATAAATTTGTTATAGTTTTCATAGAGGAAATTTAGAGATTTGAATTTGATACTTTTTCATACATAATAACATGTACACA
The DNA here is from genome assembly GCF_038502225.1 of Cherax quadricarinatus. Lineage (NCBI taxonomy): Eukaryota > Metazoa > Arthropoda > Malacostraca > Decapoda > Parastacidae > Cherax > Cherax quadricarinatus. Next base: position 75,473 of record NW_027196475.1, read on the forward strand.
TGACATTCGTGAACACACAAGAACAGGTACATATGACATCAATATACAATAACACGTAGATATTACATTCATTTATGCAAAATAACATGTTACACACGACACACAGTCCTCCACTAGTGTCTCAAACGTGTCCATCTTTATATATTTACATATTTCACAAAGAATGTCGCTCACAAACACATTTAAACTGCTAAATAAGTTAAAAAAAACTTGTTCTCAGTATAAATTCATAGTGTAACATAAGAGGAATTCCAAAATTGTAATTAATTAGCCCCCGAGGTGGCCGAGCTGTGTACGAGCTTCGTCTCGTCCAGCTGGTCTACGGTTCCAGGCTGTCTTGGTGGATGTAATCACTGGACGCAGTTTACTGTGTGTCCCCTCCAGTAATTCCACCTACCTGGACAGTCACTACCGTAGACCAGCTAGACAAGACCAAGTTTCCATTCAGCAAGGTCACTGAGGGTGGCAACCGCTGACTCTGGGGAAGTGGGGAAGGGAGTCCACTCAGTGACACAAGTGGATTCCTGGAGACACTGATCCGGGGAAGGCACCGCCGACCTTAGGTAAGTGGGGAAGGGGAAACATCCGGGAGCGAACGGATGGATTCCTGGATACATGAGCTTGGGGAAGGTTGTAGTTGAGGCTGACCTTAGGTAAGTGGGGAAGGGGAGACATCCGGGAGCGAACGGATGGATTCCTGGATACATAAACCTGGGAAAGGCATGAATACCAGCAGTTGAGGCTGACCTTGGGTAAGTGGTGAAGGGAAGACATCCGGCGGTAGACGGATCGATTCCTGGATACATGAACCTTGGTTAAGCAAGAATACCGCTGACTTTGGGGAAGTGGAGAAGGGATTTCCACCTGAGGTGACACCAAGTGGACTCCTGGAGACACTGATCCGGGGAAGGCACTGACCTAACTCGCTGACCTTAGGTAAGTGGGGAAGGGAAGACATCCGGGAGCGAGCGGATGGATTCCTGGATACATAAACTTGGGGAAGGTTGTTGTTGAGGCTAACCTTGGGTAAGTGGGGAAGGGGAGACATCTGGGAGCGAGCGGATGGATTCCTGGATACATGAACCTCCGGAAAGCAAGAATACCAGCAGTTGAGGCTGACCTTGGGGAAGTGGGGAAGGGAAGACATCCGGCGGTAGACGGATCGATTCCTGGATACATGAACCTGAGTAAAGCAAGAATACCGCTGACTTTGGGGAAGTGGGAAAGGGATTCCACCTGAGGTGACACCAAGTGGACTCCTGGAGACACTGATCTGGGGAAGGCACTGACCTAACTCGCTGACCTTAGGTAAGTGGGGAAGGGAAGACATCCGGGAGCGAGCGGATGGATTCCTGGATACATAAACTTGGGGAAGGTTGTTGTTGAGGCTAACCTTGGGTAAATGGGGAAGGGGAGACATCTGGGAGCGAGCGGATGGATTCCTGGATACATGAACCTCTGGAAAGCAAGAATACCAGCAGTTGAGGCTGACCTTGGGGAAGTGGGGAAGGGAAGACATCCGGCGGTAGACGGATCGATTCCTGGATACATGAACCTCCGGAAAGCAAGAATACCAGCAGTTGAGGCTGACCTTGGGGAAGTGGGGAAGGGAAGACATCCGGCGGTAGACGGATCTGAGGCTAAAGCAAGATTCCTGGATACATGAACCTTGGTTAAGCAAGAATACCGCTGACTTTGGGGAAGTGGAGAAGGGATTTCCACCTGAGGTGACACCAAGTGGACTCCTGGAGACACTGATCCGGGGAAGGCACTGACCTAACTCGCTGACCTTAGGTAAGTGGGGAAGGGAAGACATCCGGGAGCGAGCGGATGGATTCCTGGATACATAAACTTGGGGAAGGTTGTTGTTGAGGCTAACCTTGGGTAAGTGGGGAAGGGGAGACATCTGGGAGCGAGCGGATGGATTCCTGGATACATGAACCTCTGGAAAGCAAGAATACCAGCAGTTGAGGCTGACCTTGGGGAAGTGGGGAAGGGAAGACATCCGGCGGTAGACGGATCGATTCCTGGATACATGAACCTCCGGAAAGCAAGAATACCAGCAGTTGAGGCTGACCTTGGGTAAGTGGGGAAGGGAAGACATCCGGCGGTAGACGGATCGATTCCTGGATACATGAACCTGGGTAAAGCAAGAATACCGCTGACTTTGGGGAAGTGGAGAAGGGATTTCCACCTGAGGTGACACCAAGTGGACTCCTGGAGACACTGATCCGGGGAAGGCACTGACCTAACTCGCTGACCTTAGGTAAGTGGGGAAGGGAAGACATCCGGGAGCGAACGGATGAATTCCTGGATACATGAACTTGGGGAAGGTTGTTGTTGAGGCTGACCTTGGGTAAGTGGGGAAGGGGAGACATCCGGGAGCGAACGGATGGATTCCTGGATACATGAACCTGGGGAAAGCATGAATACATGCAGTTGAGGCTGACCTTGGGGAAGTGGGGAAGGGAAGACATCTGGCGGTAGACGGATGGATTCCTGGATACATGAACCTGGGGTAGGCATGAATACAGGTTGGTGAGGCTGACCTTGGGGAAGTGAGAAAGGGGAAACATCCGGCAGCGGACGGATGAATTCCTGGATACATAACCCTAGGGAAGGCTGAGGCTGGAAGGCAGAGAGAGAGAGGCGAGGCTGACCTTAGGGAAGTGAGGAAGGGGAGACATCCGGGGGCCCACGGATGGATTCCTGGACACATGAACCTGGGGAAGGCGAGGGGGGGGGGCGGACCTTAAAGACGAACCACTGGCCTCCACGTGGCAAGGTCTGGTAACTCAGAGATAACTCTGAGGCTGACAGTGGTCGCAAATTATTAATGTTATTATAATTCAAGATTTGCTAATTTGGATTCAAAAGCGTCTACCAGGGTGGTTTTATTTCCACTCCAGCCACTCTCATAGGAGCCACGGTAGTGTTCTTATTTTGTTCATTCACCGGAGTTAACATTAATAAAAATAACATTAATAAAAATATTGTTCATATTGTTGATTAACATAACAGAGATAACATTGCAACAACTAGAACTGGTAGTAATATATGTTGCAGAGTCGTAGATGGCAGGTCTCCTGGGTACACATGTCTGGTACTCTAACATAACGTAGGTCATCTGGAAAAGACCCGGGCCGGGACAATACCGTTTGTGTTGCTGGAGTGAGACCCAACAGTTAGGTGTCTTCAATCAAAAACGTTTCGCCTACACAGTAGGCTTCTTCAGTTTAAAATAGAGGCAGCAGCAGAGGCAGTGAATGTAAGACTGATGTAATTATAATCATGCGTGATCCCAGAAAGATATCCCCGTAATGCAAAACCTTACTGTTCTTCTCTGTTGCTGTACATTTTTTCTTTGCTACTGTACTGCATTTCTGTACTGTACTCTACCGTTCTTTTGTTTTAATTTTCTGTACTGGTCGTCTCTGTTACTGTACCCATTCTTCTGTGTTACTGTACTGGTCTTCTCTGTTACTGAACTATATTTGTTCTTCTGTGTTTCTGTACTGGTCTTCTGTGCTACCAGTGTCAGGGGAACGCCTTCCTACTGAACAAAAGAAAGGAAAAATAACAAATGAATAACTTGATGGATAATAATTATGATATTTTTCTAAGGATTTTAATTAAAAATAACTAAAATAAATATTGGCCGCTGTGGTTCCAGTAGGATGTTGGGACATGAGAATCTTATTCCCAGGATGGTCTTCTGATGATGTTATAGAAGAAATGGTGTTGGTTATCCTGGGTGGCGGTGTTCGTCCCATGTTCTGAAAATCCTGTCACTACTTGGTTGTATCACCACAATTCAAATTTTAGAGGTGACGAGTCGTAATGTTCCACTACGTCCTGTAGACAGGGATCTTGCTCCAATTAACAAGCGTCTACCCTGGTTAACCAGGTCAGCAGCAGAGCTGATAATAAAGAAAACACTGGTTATATAAGTGTTAAATAAGTATGACACTGAAGAAAGACAAAGGCTGGTATTCTACTTCAATGTCATTACTTGTAACCAGGTAAATTAGTATCAATGAACAGAAATACTCCTTGTAGATCACCGTACCTGATCATGAGAAGAGTGGAGGTGAAGTTATTCTCCAAACTTCAACCCACACCAGGTAAGGTTAATACTACCAGGAATAGAAATTAAAGCAACTCAGACGCTAGGAACTGAAGTTTAGCCTCTGCCCGCTAGATGGAAGAGTGCGCGGTAACACGCTAGTGGTTCCTGGGTGTCTGAACAACCATAACTCCCACTTTTTTTAAGTTTTTTTTTTCCTCAAAATATCCCCTTTCCTAAACTTATAGTCGGAGGCAGTATGTTAATTTACAGAGGGAAAAGTACTATGTACACCCTCGGTTCAGCCAATCTGAGAAGTGGTTTTCTGAGGTACATCAGTGGCTTGTGATCTGTTTCAAGCACAAAGGGTTTTCCATATAAGTAGTAGTTGAACCCACTTACACCCCATACCAATGCATAACATTCCTTCTCCACAGTGGAGTAGTTTTCTTCCCTCGCAGAAGCTTCTTACTGGTGGAAGATATAGGGAAGTGAATCTCATCATAATACTGTAGTGGAACAGTCCCGAGTCCTGAATGGAAGGCATCCGTTTGGAGACAAAAGACTTTATTAATAACTGGTAATTTTAGAACAGGAGGATTGGAAAGTATTCTTTACTTTGTTCGAAGTTTTCTACAGCCTCTTCAGAACAAACAAGAGGTTCCTTTGCATACTTTTTAAATAGTCTGTGAGAATGGAAGTCAGACCTTTTAACTTGTGTACAAAAATTCTCTTTTGAAATTTACTGACCCAAGGAAACTTCTTAGCAATTTTGTTTTGTAGTTAGGAAGGAGCTTTCTAGAACTGCTTTCGTCTTGTTAGGAAGAGGTGATAAATTACTGTCAGAAATAATAAACCCGAGGTATTGTACTTTGAAATAGCCAAGAAAACACTTCTGTGGTTTGATTGTAAGGCAATGAGCTCTTAGTCTTTTTAAAACCAGCGACAGTGTAGTAAGATGATCCTCCCAGACATAAATCATGATGTAAATATTATCGAAATACACTGAAACATTCTTGAGGTCAGAAAGGAATATTCTCATAAGCCGGATATACGTGGCACACGCGATGACCAAGCCGAAAGACATTGTGCGATATTGTATTAGTCCTTTATGAGTAGGGAAAGCAGTGTATGGTTTAGAGTCTGGGTGTAACGACACTTGATGGTACGCTTGTGAGATGTCTAATTCAGAGAAAAATTTAGTCATGGAATTCATACAAGTCATGATCGATTACTGGCATGGGCTCAACGTCCCATTTAGTGATAACATTTAATAACGAAAATCTTGAGCCAGTCGGTAAGAATTGTCTGGTTTCTTAACCATGACAACTGCTGAACAGAAAGCTGATTTAGAAGGTTCAATGATATTTAACTTTAAGAGTTTGTCAACTTCGTTATCAAATGTTTTCCGTAAGTGAACCGCAACAGGATAGATTTTCCGTCTTACTGGTTCATGAGCTGACAATTGAATCTTGTGTACAACGGTAGTGGTAAGTCCTGGGATCTCTGTGAATATGTCAGAAAAGGTATTTACTAAGGCATTTACTTGAGACTTTTGTTTACTAGATAGTTCACTCTTGATGTTGATGTTTGAGTTATTAGTTGGAAAATCAACAGTTAAGATATCAAGTAGTTCCTTCGATTCTGTGCGAGACTAGTGATCTATAATACAAACTTTACATTCACGAGAATCATGACTGTTAACTAAGCTGTAAGACAAAATATCTTAATCGAAGGAGTTTCAACGAAGAATAACTTCTCTACGGTGGATTATTATTATATTATTATAATCAAAAAGAAGCGCTAAGCCACAAGGGCTATACAGCGCTGCAGGGTAGGGAAGGAAGCAAGGGAATTGGATGGCAGAAGGGAGGGGGGATGATCAGCAGGTTACAGAAAACAGCGGGGCAGGGGATAGTACGGGGGTAGAGGGTAGCAAGAGATACAAGTAGAAAGGGCTGAAAGTATCAGAATTTGTGAAGTAAGTCAGTCGTTGTCAAAAAGTCAATGAGAGAGTCCGGATGAAAGGTGGGTCCATCAGCGAGAAGGGAAGGTAAAGAGAGAGCAGCGGGGCGAAGACGACGACAGAGGTAAATTCTGCGTGCTCGTTGATAAAGTGGGCAGTCCAACAGAATGTGGCTGACTGATAATGGAGCTTGGCAATTCTCACAGAGAGGAGCAAGACGCCTCTCCATGAGATATCCATGAGTAAGACGAGTATGGCCAATGCGAAGACGGGAGAGAGTAGTCTCCCAACCTCGACACTGGTGATAAGAAGACGGCCAGTAACCTATACTCGGTTTAATAGATTGAAGTTTGTTGCCGAGCATAGTAGACCAACGTTCTTGCCAACGGGTGTGAAGGTGGGAAGATATTACAGCAAAATAGTCCGTACATGGAATACCTCTATAAGAAACTGGTAGGTCATGTACTGCTGACCGCGCAGCAGTGTCTGCCTGTTCATTGCCCTGTACGTCAACATGACCAGGGACCCAACAAAAAACAATATCTTTATGCTTAGTAAAGATGCGGCGTAGCCAAAGTTGGATACGGAGGACTAAGGGGTGAGGTGTATCAAATTTTTGTATAGCCTGTAAAGCACTAAGGGAGTCTGAGACAACCACAAATGATGACACAGGCATAGATGCAATACGGATAAGTGCTGTAAGGATGGCATATAATTCAGCAGTAAAAATACTAGCTGAAGATAGTAAATGCCCTTGTACGACGCTGTCCGGAAACACTGCTGCGAATCCTACGCCGTCAGAAGACTTAGAGCCATCTGTGTACACAGCAATGGCATGAGAATGAGAGTGAAAGTGGTCAAGAAAAAGAGAGCGGGAAGCGACCGTAGACAGTTGGGCTTTCGAGCAAGGGAGGGAGAAAGAACAGACTCGAACAGCTGGAACTTCCCAGGGGGGTAGGGAAAAGTGAGATGCTACATGTACATAGAAAGGTGGTAGTTGAAGAGAAGACAAGAGCGAATGAAGGCGAAGAGAGAAGGGACGGAGTAAGCAGGGGCGGCGAACAAATAAAGAATGTCTACTAATATCAGTGACCATTCTATAAATGGAAGGATTGCGGAGATCATGAGAGCGTACATAGTAGCGCAGGCAATGGGCATCACGGCGATCGGATAAGGATGGAACGTTCGCTTCTGCATAGAGGCTTTCGACAGGGGAAGAGCGAAAAGCACCAAGGCATAAACGTAATCCTTGGTGATGAATGGGGTTAAGGCTAGAGAGAGTAGCAGGAGATGCCGCTGAATAGATCTGGTCACCATAATCAAGTTTCGATAAAATAAGGGTGGAATGTAGGTGAAGGAGGGTTCGACGATCAGCTCCCCACGAAAGATGAGCAAGGGTTTTAAGAAGGTTCAGCCGGCTGTGACAAGTTGCCTTCAGAGAGGTAATGTGAGGTTTCCAGGATAACCTACGATCAAAGAGGAGGCCCAGAAACTTGACTGTATCACGTTCAGGGATACGTGAGCCATAGAGGTACAAAGGATGATTAGAGATGACAGAGCGTCTAGTGAAAGTGATTTGGTGGGTTTTAGTGCTGGAAAATTTAAACCCATGTGTGGTGGCCCAATTGGACACACGGTCGACTGCATGCTGGAGAGAAACTGTAAGGAGGTGACAGTCAGCGCCTGCACAGGCAATAGCGAAGTCATCAACATAGAGTGATGACCAAATATTTGATGGAAGACTAGAGGCCAAATCATTAATAGCAAGGAGAAAAAGTGTTGTGCTCAGAACACATCCCTGGGGGACACCTTCAGCTTGGATAAAGTCCGGGGAGAGCACATTATTAACCCGAACACGGAAATGCCTGTCAGTTAAAAAGTTCTTAAGGAAGGATGGTAGATTGCCTCGAAGGCCTAAGGAGTGGGCTTGGGCTAAAATATTATACCTCCAAGTTGTGTCATATGCCTTCTCAAGGTCAAAAAATATGGCAATAACTGAGTGGTTATTCGCAAAGGCATTACGAACATACGTATCCAAGCGCAGTAAGGGGTCTATGGTAGAACGTCCCTTACGAAAGCCATATTGACGAGTGGAGAGACTGTTGTGTGTCTCTAAATACCACACTAAACGTCTATTTACTAGACGTTCCATTACTTTGCAAACTGCACTGGTAAGAGCAATGGGACGATAGTGGGAGGTTTCATGTCCCGTAGTGCCTGGTTTGCGGAAAGGGAGAACAATGGCAGATTTCCACAGCTGTGGAAGAACTCCTTGTGACCAAATAAGATTGTAAAGGCGTAATAGGACTGCAAGGGCTGACTGATGTAAATGTTGTAGCATACGAATATGAATGTCGTCGGGCCCAGCTGCCGATGATCGACAAGCTGAGAGTGTTGCCTCCAGTTCTTGAAGTGTAAAAGGCACATTATACTGTTCTTCTCTGAGAGAAGAAAAGTCCAAGGGTGCTAACTCTCTGGCAGACTTTGAGGAAAGAAATGAGGGGCATAGATGGAGTCCCTGAGAAATACAGACCAGATGATTGCCTATTTCATTGGCAACATCTAGTGGGTTTGCTATATCAACACCGGCAACCCGCAGAACAGGAGCCGGGTCAGGAGAATATTTACCACTCAGTTTTCGTACTTTTTTCCAGACTGCACTCATAGAGGAAGCAGAGGTGATGGTGGAGACATAATCTCGCCAGCAAGTGCGTTTAGCGTCACGGATGACACGGCGAGCGATCGCACGCTTCTGTTTAAAATCAAGGAGTCGCTCTGTGGTTCTATTGTACCGGTACCTGCCCCATGCAGCGCGTTTCAAACGTACTGCACGAGCACAAGCAGGAGACCACCAAGGCACGCATTTCTGAGAATGCCTGCCCGAAGTTTGGGGTATAGAATGAGAAGCTGCAGTGAAAACGGAGGACGAGAAGAGGTGTAAAAGCTCATCGATGGAGGACGAAGAAGGAACCTCTTTAAAAACAGTCAGGTGTGAGTAAAGGTTCCAATTTGCCCGATTAAATTGCCAGCGTGGGGTGCGAAGAGGTGGCGAATATGAAGGGGAAGTAAGAATGATTGGGAAATGATCACTGTCATGTAAGTCCGGGAGAACAGACCAAGTAAAGTCTAATGCGGTGGAGGAAGAGCAAACTGAGAGATCGATGCAAGAGAGAGTATGAGTCCGAGGATCAAAATGGGTGTGAGTACCTGTATTTAAAACATGGAGGGGGTGGGTGGCAAGAAAAGCCTCTAACTGAATTCCTCAGGAATCACAGTGAGACCCTCCCCAGAGGAAATGGTGGGCATTAAAATCACCAAGTAACAGAATCGGTGGCGGTAATGACGAAACAAGGAAGGCAAAATCCGGAATAGATAATGCCCGAGAAGGAGAGAGATATAAAGAACAGAGCGTATACCACCTATGTAAGTGGATACGGGCTGCTGTGTAATGCAGCGAAGTATGAACAAATAGCTGATGGTACGGAATATCAGTGCGGAGAAGAAGGGCACTTTCATTAAAGGTCCCATCAGGAAAAGGATCTGAAGAATACAATAAATTATAGCCTGAGATGTGAGAAATAACAGCAGAGTGTAATTTTGGTTCCTGTAAGCAAACACCAACAGGGGCAAACTGGGAGAGTAACATCTGAAGCTCACCCCGATTACCCCTGAGGCCACGTATATTCCACTGTAAAAAGGCCATGATTGGCAATGATAAAGATACTTGAAATCCGCAGGTAAGGGTTCCTACGGACTAGGAGGGTTAGAAAAGTCCACATGCGGAGGCAGTGGAAAATGTTCAAGCAGCGAAGGAACGGTGCGCTGTGAAGAAAGGAGTTGCGCAGATGGAGCAGAGGAGAGAGAAAGAGCGGAAGGTGGATCAGTGTCCATTGATGGTTTGGTCTCTGCAATATATTCAGAGATTGCTTCAAGTGTTTCGGAATTCAGAGATGTCGTATGGGAGACAATATTGGGAATGGTAGGGGGAGGATGAGTAAAGATTGGAACTGTATTGGACTGTACCAAGGTAGGGGGGGGCGAAAGGGTGGAGGGAACTGGAGAAGCGTGGCAGGGGACAGAAGAGACAGGAACCTGGGAGGTGGCAGAAGAGGAAGAAACTTGGGAGGGAACAGGGGAGGAAGGTACATTACGAGGAGGAGGGTGAACCTCTGCACTTGTAACTGAGCCAGTGAGAGGGGAAGAACTAGGGACAGAGACAGGGAGGGTAAAATGAGGAGGTGGAAGATGGGTAGGAGGTGTTACCGGACCTTTTTTTGACTTTTGAGAAGTAGAGGGACGATTGGGAAGAGGTGTCGTACGAGGTCTCGTCGATACTGAGGCTTGTAAGAGAGAACTCGAAGAAGCGAGATTAGACTGAGGCGTTGAAGTAGGGACGTCTGAGCCGAGGACAGCAAAAGGATTAGATACAGGAGTGATTATGGGAGAGGTAACCACAGAGGTGGGTGTAGAAGATGGGATACCAGAAGTGGGGGGACGTTTTGAAACACGGGAATAAGAAACACGTGGGAGTCTCCCTTGGAGGCGGAGATGAGAAACTGCCATGGCATAAGGGAGACCTTCTGTCTCTTTGAGGTAACGGATTTCCCGTTCGTTTAAATAGACCTGACAACGGCGAGAGTACGAAGGGTGAGCCTCATGACAGTTAAGGCAAGAGGGAGATCGATTGCAAGACGTATTAGAATGGTCATCGGCACCACAGACTGGGCATTCGGCGATAGATCTGCAATATTTCGCTGGATGGCCAAATCGCCAGCAATTTCTACACTGTTGTGGTGTAGGGATCACCTTTCGAACTTGTAACCGATGTCCTGCTATATAAACTGAGGATGGGAGTTCTCGGCTGTCAAAAGTTAAACGAGCCACATTGCTAGGGTATCGTCTCCGCCCACGGGCAGGAAGAACGTAAGTGTCTACCTTGAGGATTGGGAGATCTTGGAGTTCCAGCTGTTCTAGAATGTCGGTGCCACATGTCTGGAAATTTTGTTGAACTATGGTATGGGGCAGAATAACGGTACCACTACAAGAATTGAGGGAATGATGTTTTTCAAGGGTGACAGGAACAGTATCTATATGGGAAAGACGAGAGAGCTCACGAGCCTGGGTAGCATTCTGTACGGTAATGATGCGCGTGCCGCTCTTAAGAGCATGAAAAGAAATATCTTTACCAACATGGCGTAGGAGTGCCTTGCCAATACTATGGTCAGAAAGATAGGCAGTAGAGGAAGTTGGTCGTAAAGTGAAGAATTTAGTCCACTGTTCAGTCTGAAACTGAGCGTGGAAAGGTAGTGAAGGACGTGTCGATCTTTTCTGAGAAGAACGAGAAGGTGAAGGTGGAGAAGTATCATCAGCAGGTAATTGTCGTTGACGTTTAGGCGTGGGACCAGAGTTGGTCCGACGTGGAACGGGTCGGCGATTTGAAAATTGCCGCACCGTAGAGGGAGAGGCCGGAAGCATAGTCAGAGGAGAGCGAAGGTCTGATAAATCGAAGGAGTCAGTCGAGGCCTCAGTACCTGAAGCAGGTGAGGAAACAGCACCGGCAATAGGTACAGAGGCATGAGGAATGTCTGAAGAGTGGTCCAAAGACGAGGCGGGGTCAGAACGGGGTGCGGTATCAAGAAGGGGCCCGGGGGTACCAGGTTCATGGACTAGGGCTGCCATGGTTAGGTTACTTCTTTCTTTTTGTTTTTAAGAAAAAAAAAAGAAAGAAGAAAAGAAAATAAAAAGAAAAAAAAGAAAAAAAAAAGGGGGGACCGGGGAGGGATAGTTCCTAGGAGGAATGAAAGGGCCAGAAATCTCCCTCCGCGCCCAAGAGGACTCGACACCGCTAGTAGCGCAGATGCAGCATGGAACCCGTGCCATACCCTACCCTTCATGCCAGTAAACCAGCAATCTGGGATAGCAACCTCACATCTGCCGAGCTACCTCGGTGGACAAAAGAGAGGGCGGCCGAATATCCGCCACAAAGCATACCTCCTTCAGCCACCACCCCCGGAATCCGAAAGGTGGCTTCCAGAGATACACCCGTCGCCCAAAAGACACCCAAAGCTACTCCGGGATACCGGAGAGGGATCGGGACATCCCTAGGCAATCCAGATTCCACGGCAAACTACGCCACCGCCAAGAAACCTCAACGGAATGGGATCGACCCCGGTGTCCTTTCCTCTACCTAGGAACTAGCGTGCCTGTGGGAGAAATCCCAAAGGACAAAAAGAGGAAGGGCAAAAGGGAGGAGTGGGGAGGAGGAGGAGGAAAGGAAAAAGGGGAGGATGGGGAGGATGGGATAGGGGAGGGGAGATTGGGGGGTAATTAGGTTTCTCTACGGTGGAACAGTTCCAAAATATTGACATGTTACATTCGTTCTTTACCCTTGACATCCAAGAGATAATCTACCTTATTACAGAACTTCACTATTTTATTCGGTCCGCTCCAGGAAATTAACAATTTGTTGGATTTATCTGGTAAAAGAACTAAAACTTCATCGCCAATATTAAATTTACGCTTGACTCTTTTGGTCAATATAGGTCTTGTATGTTTCCATGGAAATATTCAGGTTCTTGACAACTAAATCAGCGGTTTCTTCTAATCTTTCTCTCAGATCTAAAAAAAAACTGATAAGTGCTTTGAACTTCAGTTTTAATATATTTGGACCACAGTTCATTCTAGATAAATAGAGGTTCACGAGCTTGTCTCCCATAAAGCAATTCGAAAGGGGAATATCCAAGTGAATCACTTGGAATCTCACGCATTACAAAGAGCACATGGTAGATAACTTTACCAGTCAATATTAAAGAAACTTTGTTTCCTTAAGAAACAAAGTTTCTTTAATATTGACTTTAGGATAGCATGTTGTCATTCCACTCTTCCGTTACAATTTGGATGTAACGGAGGTTTAACACCCAACAAGTTGATAAACTTGATCCATTAATTCAGAAATAAATTGTGTTCCTTGATCAGAAAGAATTTCCCTGGGTATACCTACCCGTGAAAAAATAGATAGTAACTTTTCTGCAACTTCTACTGACGTACCGCTTCTGGGAAGCTAGACGCATAGCCAATCATAGTCAAGACGTATTTATGACCTCCTGATGAACGAGAAGTGATAGGACCAACTCTCTCCACTGCAACCCTAGCAAATGGGACTGAGTAAATCGGCATTATTACCATAGAAACTCTCATAGTTCTTCCAATTTGTGAGGAAGGCTAACATAATTTAATTTAATTTAATAATTTTATACCGTGAAGAATCTAAGTTAGGGAAAAGCTTACTAGAGATAACAATACAGGAACATCCAGTATCTCTAAGAATTGGCGAAACATTCATTCCATTAAGAGTACCTTCACTAAAAGGTGCGTTAATGTAGGGTGAAAGGTGAAAAGTATTTATTTGTAGAAAGTGGTGTAGTAGGTAGGGTAGTGTAGGGAAGCCAGTCTGGCCACCCCACCCACTATGTAAACAAACAGATGATTCGTCTGGTTATGGTTCATAAACATTCATACAAACGCCTTACATTGTGTATAAGTTGTCTCCACAGTGGTACAGTAGAATAAATAAAGATCAGCACTTCCATTCTCATGTAATTTTTAGAAGGAATGATGCGCTGACAAATTATTATTATTACAAATTATTATTATTACAAGTTATTATTACAAATTATTATTGTAAGTTATTATTAAAATCACAAAAAGAAGCACTAAACCCACAAGGGTCGTGCATTGCCATATATAGAGTGAAGGCATACGGTAGGAATATTTATGTACAGTTATCCCCCAGTGTTTGACTAGAGAAAACAATTCTTCCGACACTCCTACAAAGCGACTTTGTAAACAAATCGCATATTTATGTCAACTTTTATTCTGTGGTGTATGTATAATGTTTATATGCTATGTAACGTGTTTCTTATATAATTTTGAAGAAAATATCGTAGATGGATTAATGAAAATGTCTTTATTAACGTAAAATAAGACATTTAATGTGCCCAAGAGAGATTATTATTACGTAGTATTACTATGGCATCATGAGTAGAGAGACTGATTTTAATGTGTACCTACATGCGAGCACAGTGTGTAAGTATATTTAGGTACAGGTACATATAAGCATAATTACCAGAGTACATATAAAATACACAATAACTTGAACCCTTTCAGGGTCCAGAGGCAAAATTCAAAGTGTGCACCAGGGTCCAAGAATTTTCAAAAAAATAATTTTGCTATTTTTTCTTATGAAATGGTAGAGAATCTTTTTTTGAAGGTAATAAAACAAAAAGTATGAAATTTGATGGAAAACTGACGAAATTATGCTCTCGCGAATTTTTATATGTCGGCAATATTTATGCATCGGCGATTTTGCCGACTTTGACTCCCATTTTAAGCCAACTACAGTATTCCAGTCAAACAAATTCTTAGTTATTTTACTAGTATTACTTCTATCCTATCGATTGA